>NW_025547486.1:0-146182 GCF_905237065.1 Salmo salar
TTTCATTTTTGACACAAAAACAGTGACCCCGGTCATGCCGAACTATCGACATTCTGGACAGGCCTGAAAAATTTTTTTACAACCATTTTCACAAAAAATTGCAGATTTTTTTTTGCATTTTCGTGACACAAAAACAGTGACACCGGTCATGCCGAACTATCGACATTCTGGACAGGCCTAAAAAATCATTTTATAACCATTTTCACAAAAAATTGCAGATATTTTTTTTTTCAATTTCGTGACAGAAAAACAGTTACCCCGGTCATGCCGAACTAGCGACATTCTGGACATGCCCAAAAAAATTTTTAAAACCATTTTCACAAAACATAACAGATTTCAATTTTTTCCCTAAAAACGATGACACCGATCATGCCGAAAAAGCGACATTCTGGACAGGCCTAAAAAAACATTTAAAAACCATTTTCACAAATAAAGCTCAGATTTTTTTTTTTCATTTTTTGACACAAAAACAGTGCCAAACTAGCGACATTCTGGACAGGCCTAAAAAAAAATATTAAAACCATTTCCACAAATAATTGCAGATTTCTATTTTGTCCCTAAAAATGATGACTCCGATCATGCCGAAAAAGCGACATTCTGGACAGGCCTAAAAAAAATATTTAAAAACATTTTCACCAAAAATTGCAGATTTCTTTTTTTCATTTTCACGACACAAAAACAGTGACCCCCGGTCATGCCGAACTAGCGACATTCTGGACAGGCGAAAAAAAACATTTTAAAACCATTTTCACAAAAAATTGCAGATTTCTATTTTTGTCACCAAAAACGATGACTCCGATCATGCCGAAAAAGCGACATTCTGGACAGGCCTAAAAAAAATATTTAAAAACATTTTCACCAAAAATTGCAGATTTCTTTTTTTCATTTTCACGACACAAAAACAGTGACCCCGGTCATGCCGAACTAGCGACATTCTGGACAGGCCTAAAAAAAAATTTTAGAACCATTTTTACAAAAAAAGCTCAGATTTTTTTTTTCATTTTTGACACAAAAACAGTGACCCGGTCATGCCGAACTATCGACATTCTGGACAGGCCTAAAAAACATTTTAAAACCATTTTCACAAAAAATTGCAGATTTTTTTTTTTCATTTTCGTGACACAAAAACAGTTACCCCGGTCATGCAGAACTAGCGACATTCTCGACAGGCCTAAAAAAAATTTTTAAAACCATTTTCACAAAACATTGCAGATTTCAATTTTGACCCTAAAAACGATGACACCGATCATGCCGAAAAAGCGACATTCTGGACAGGCCTAAAAAAACATTTTAAAACCATTTTCACAAATAAAGCTCAGATTTTTTTTCATTTTTTGACACAAAAACAGTGACCCCGGTCATGCCGAACTATCTACATTCTGGACAGGCCTAAAAAATCATTTTATAACCATTTTCACAAAAAATTGCAGATATTTTTTTTTTCATTTTCACGACACAAAAACAGTGACCCCGGTCATGCCGAACTAGCGACATTCTGGACAGGCCTAAAAAAACATTTTAAAACCATTTTCACAAAAAATTGCAGATTTCTATTTTTGTCACCAAAAACGATGACTCCGATCATACCGAACTAGCGACATTTTGGACAGGCCTAAAAAAAACATTTTAGAACCATTTTCACAAAAAAAGCTCAGATTTTTTTTTTCATTTTTTGACACAAAAACAGTGACACCGATCATGCCGAAAAAGCGACATTCTGGACAGGCCTAAAAAAACATTTTATAACTTTTTTCACAAAGAATTGCAGATATTTTTTTTTCATTTTCACGACACAAAAACAGTGACCCCCGGTCATGCCGAACTAGCGACATTCTGGACAGGCGAAAAAAAACATTTTAAAACCATTTTCACAAAAAATTGCAGATTTCTATTTTTGTCACCAAAAACGATGACTCCGATCATGCCGAAAAAGCGACATTCTGGACAGGCCTAAAAAAAATGTTTAAAACCATTTTCACAAAAAATTGCTGATTTTTTTTTTTCATTTTCGTGACACAAAAACAGTTACCCCGGTCATGCAGAACTAGCGACATTCTCGACAGGCCTAAAAAAAAATGTAAAACCATTTTTACAAAAAAAGCTCAGATTTTTTTTTTCATTTTTGACACAAAAACAGTGACCCGGTCATGCCGAACTATCGACATTCTGGACAGGCCTAAAAAAACATTTTAAAACCATTTTCACAAAAAATTGCAGATTTTTTTTTTTCATTTTCGTGACACAAAAACAGTTACCCCGGTCATGCAGAACTAGCGACATTCTCGACAGGCCTAAAAAAAAAATGTAAAACCATTTTCACAAAACATTGCAGATTTCAATTTTGACCCTAAAAACGATGACACCGATCATGCCGAAAAAGCGACATTCTGGACAGGCCTAAAAAAACATTTTAAAACCATTTTCACAAATAAAGCTAAGATTTTTTTTTTCATTTTTTGACACAAAAACAGTGACCCCGGTCATGCCAAACTAGCGACATTCTGGACAGGCCTAAAAAAAATATTAAAACCATTTCCACAAATAATTGCAGATTTCTATTTTGTCCCTAAAAATGATGACTCCGATCATGCCGAAAAAGCGACATTCTGGACAGGCCTAAAAAAATATTTAAAAACATTTTCACCAAAATTGCAGATTTCTTTTTTCATTTTCACGACACAAAAACAGTGACCCCGGTCATGCCGAACTAGCGACATTCTGGACAGGCCTAAAAAAACATTTTAGAACCATTTTTACAAAAAAAGCTCAGATTTTTTTTTCATTTTTTGACACAAAAACAGTGACCCCGGTCATGCCGAACTATCGACATTCTGGACAGGCCTGAAAAATTTTTTTACAACCATTTTCACAAAAAATTGCTGATTTTTTTTTTGCATTTTCGTGACACAAAAACAGTGACACCGGTCATGCCGAACTAGCGACATTCTGGACATGCCCAAAAAAAATTTTAAAACCATTTTCACAAAACATAACAGATTTCAATTTTTTCCCTAAAAACGATGACACCGATCATGCCGAAAAAGCGACATTCTGGACAGGCCTAAAAAAACATTTAAAAACCATTTTCACAAATAAAGCTCAGATTTTTTTTTTTCATTTTTTGACACAAAAACAGTGCCAAACTAGCGACATTCTGGACAGGCCTAAAAAAAAATATTAAAACCATTTCCACAAATAATTGCAGATTTCTATTTTGTCCCTAAAAATGATGACTCCGATCATGCCGAAAAGCGACATTCTGGACAGGCCTAAAAAAAATATTTAAAAACATTTTCACCAAAAATTGCAGATTTCTTTTTTTCATTTTCACGACACAAAAACAGTGACCCCCGGTCATGCCGAACTAGCGACATTCTGGACAGGCGAAAAAAAACATTTTAAAACCATTTTCACAAAAAATTGCAGATTTCTATTTTTGTCACCAAAAACGATGACTCCGATCATGCCGAAAAAGCGACATTCTGGACAGGCCTAAAAAAAATGTTTAAAACCATTTTCACAAAAAATTGCTGATTTTTTTTTTTCATTTTCATGACACAAAAACAGTTACCCCGGTCATGCAGAACTAGCGACATTCTCGACAGGCCTAAAAAAAATTTTAAAACCATTTTTACAAAAAAAGCTCAGATTTTTTTTTTTCATTTTTTGACACAAAAACAGTGACCCCGGTCATGCCGAACTATCGACATTCTGGACAGGCCTAAAAAAACATTTTAAAACCATTTTCACAAAAAATTGCAGATTTTTTTTTTTCATTTTCGTGACACAAAAACAGTTACCCCGGTCATGCAGAACTAGCGACATTCTCGACAGGCCTAAAAAAAAAATTTAAAACCATTTTCACAAAACATTGCAGATTTCAATTTTGACCCTAAAAACGATGACACCGATCATGCCGAAAAAGCGACATTCTGGACAGGCCTAAAAAAACATTTTAAAACCATTTTCACAAATAAAGCTCAGATTTTTTTTTTGATTTTTTGACACAAAAACAGTGACCCCGGTCATGCCGAACTATCTACATTCTGGACAGGCCTAAAAAATCATTTTATAACCATTTTCACAAAAATTGCAGATATTTTTTTTCATTTTCACGACACAAAAACAGTGACCCCGGTCATGCCGAACTAGCGACATTCTGGACAGGCCTAAAAAACATTTTAAAACCATTTTCACAAAAATTGCAGATTTCTATTTTTGTCACCAAAAACGATGACTCCGATCATACCGAACTAGCGACATTTTGGACAGGCCTAAAAAAAACATTTTAGAACCATTTTCACAAAAAAGCTCAGATTTTTTTTTCATTTTTTGACACAAAAACAGTGACCCCGGTCATGCCGAACTATCGACAATCTGGACAGGCCTAAAAAAACATTTTATAACCATTTTCACAAAAATTGCAGATATTTTTTTTCAATTTCGTGACAGAAAAACAGTTATCCCGGTCATGCCGAACTAGCGACATTCTGGACAGGCCTGAAAAAAAAAATTTAAACCATTTTCACAAAACATTGCAGATTTCAATTTTGTCCCTAAAAACGATGACACCGATCATGCCGAAAAGCGACATTCTGGACAGGCCTAAAAAAATTTTTAAAACCATTTTCACAAAAATTGCAGAATTTTTTTTTCTTTTCACGACACAAAAACAGTGACCCCGGTCATGCCGAACTATCGACATTCTGGACAGGCCTAAAAAACATTTTATAACCATTTTCATAAAAATGGCAGATATTTTTTTCAATTTCGTGACAGAAAAAAGTTACCCCGGTCATGCCGAACTAGCGACATTCTGGACAGGCCTAAAAAAAACATTTTAAAACCATTTTCACAAAGAATTGCAGATTTCTATTTTTGTCATCAAAAACGATGACTCCGATCATGCCGAAAAAGCGACATTCTGGACAGGCCTAAAAAAAATGTTTAAAATCATTTTCACAAAAAATTGCAGATATTTTTTTTTTCATATTCGTGACAAAAAAAAATGACCCCGGTCATGCCGAACTAGCGACATTCTGGACAGGCCTAAAAAAACATTTTAAAACCATTTTCACCAAAAATTGCAGATTTCTATTTTTGTCACCAAAAACGATGACTTCGATCATGCCGAAAAGCGACATTCTGGACAGGCCTAAGAACAATTTTCATAAAAAAAGCTCCGATTTTTTTTTCTTCATTTTTTGACACAAAAACAGTGACCCCGGTCATGCCGACCTATCGACATTCTGGACAGGCCTAAAAAAACATTTTAAAACCATTTTCACAAAAAATTGCAGATTTCTATTTTTGTCACCAAAAACGATGACTCCCATCATGCCGAAAAAGCGACAATCTAGACAGGCCTAAAAGTTTTTTTTAAACCATTTTCACAAAAATTGCAGATTTTTTTTTCATTTTCACCACACAAAAACAGTGACCCCGGTCATGCCGAACTAGCGACATTCTGGACAGGCCTAAAAAACATTTTAAAACCATTTTCACAAAAATTGCAGATTTCTATTTTTGTCACCAAAAACGATGACTCCGATCATGCCGAACTAGCGACATTTTGGACAGGCCTAAAAAAACATTTTAGAACCATTTTCACAAAAAAGCTCAGATTTCTTTTCATTTTTTGACACAAAAACAGTGACCAAACTAGCGACATTCTGGACAGGCCTAAAAAAAATATTAAAACCATTTCCACAAAAATTGCAGATTTCTATTTTGTCCCTAAAAATGATGACTCCGATCATGCCGAAAAAGCGACATTCTGGACAGGCCTAAAAAATTTTTTTAAAACCATTTTCACAAAAAATTGCAGATTTTTTTTTTTCTTTTTCACGACACAAAAACAGTGACCCCGGTCATGCCGAACTATCGACATTCTGGACAGGCCTAAAAAAACATTTTATAACCATTTTCACAAAAAATTGCAGATATTTTTTTTTTCAATTTCGTGACAGAAAAACAGTTATCCCGGTCATGCCGAACTAGCGACATTCTGGACAGGCCTGAAAAAAAAAAATTTAAACCATTTTCACAAAACATTGCAGATTTCAATTTTGTCCCTAAAAACGATGACACCGATCATGCCGAAAAAGCGACATTCTGGACAGGCCTAAAAAAAATTTTTAAAACCATTTTCACAAAAAATTGCAGAATTTTTTTTTTCTTTTTCACGACACAAAAACAGTGACCCCGGTCATGCCGAACTATCGACATTCTGGACAGGCCTAAAAAAACATTTTATAACCATTTTCATAAAAAATGGCAGATATTTTTTTTTTCAATTTCGTGACAGAAAAAAGTTACCCCGGTCATGCCGAACTAGCGACATTCTGGACAGGCCTAAAAAAAACATTTTAAAACCATTTTCACAAAGAATTGCAGATTTCTATTTTTGTCATCAAAAACGATGACTCCGATCATGCCGAAAAAGCGACATTCTGGACAGGCCTAAAAAAAATGTTTAAAATCATTTTCACAAAAAATTGCAGATATTTTTTTTTTCATATTCGTGACAAAAAAAATGACCCCGGTCATGCCGAACTAGCGACATTCTGGACAGGCCTAAAAAAACATTTTAAAACCATTTTCACCAAAAATTGCAGATTTCTATTTTTGTCACCAAAAACGATGACTTCGATCATGCCGAAAAAGCGACATTCTGGACAGGCCTAAGAACAATTTTCATAAAAAAAGCTCCGATTTTTTTTTCTTCATTTTTTGACACAAAAACAGTGACCCCGGTCATGCCGACCTATCGACATTCTGGACAGGCCTAAAAAAACATTTTAAAACCATTTTCACAAAAAATTGCAGATTTCTATTTTTGTCACCAAAAACGATGACTCCCATCATGCCGAAAAAGCGACAATCTAGACAGGCCTAAAAGTTTTTTTTTAAACCATTTTCACAAAAAATTGCAGATTTTTTTTCATTTTCACCACACAAAAACAGTGACCCCGGTCATGCCGAACTAGCGACATTCTGGACAGGCCTAAAAAAACATTTTAAAACCATTTTCACAAAAAATTGCAGATTTCTATTTTTGTCACCAAAAACGATGACTCCGATCATGCCGAACTAGCGACATTTTGGACAGGCCTAAAAAAAACATTTTAGAACCATTTTCACAAAAAAAGCTCAGATTTCTTTTCATTTTTTGACACAAAAACAGTGACCAAACTAGCGACATTCTGGACAGGCCTAAAAAAAAATATTAAAACCATTTCCACAAAAAATTGCAGATTTCTATTTTGTCCCTAAAAATGATGACTCCGATCATGCCGAAAAAGCGACATTCTGGACAGGCCTAAAAAATTTTTTTAAAACCATTTTCACAAAAAATTGCAGATTTTTTTTTCTTTTCACGACACAAAAACAGTGACCCCGGTCATGCCGAACTATCGACATTCTGGACAGGCCTAAAAAAACATTTTATAACCATTTTCACAAAAAATTGCAGATATTTTTTTTTTCAATTTCGTGACAGAAAAACAGTTATCCCGGTCATGCCGAACTAGCGACATTCTGGACAGGCCTGAAAAAAAAAAATTTAAACCATTTTCACAAAACATTGCAGATTTCAATTTTGTCCCTAAAAACGATGACACCGATCATGCCGAAAAAGCGACATTCTGGACAGGCCTAAAAAAAAAATTTAAAACCATTTTCACAAAAAATTGCAGAATTTTTTTTTTCTTTTTCACGACACAAAAACAGTGACCCCGGTCATGCCGAACTATCGACATTCTGGACAGGCCTAAAAAAACATTTTATAACCATTTTCATAAAAATGGCAGATATTTTTTTTCAATTTCGTGACAGAAAAAAGTTACCCCGGTCATGCCGAACTAGCGACATTCTGGACAGGCCTAAAAAAACATTTTAAAACCATTTTCACAAAGAATTGCAGATTTCTATTTTTGTCATCAAAAACGATGACTCCGATCATGCCGAAAAAGCGACATTCTGGACAGGCCTAAAAAAAATGTTTAAAATCATTTTCACAAAAAATTGCAGATATTTTTTTTCATATTCGTGACAAAAAAAAATGACCCCGGTCATGTTGAACTAGCGACATTCTGGACAGGCCTAAAAAAACATTTTAAAACCATTTTCACCAAAAATTGCAGATTTCTATTTTTGTCACCAAAAACGATGACTTCGATCATGCCGAAAAAGCGACATTCTGGACAGGCCTAAGAACAATTTTCATAAAAAAAGCTCCGATTTTTTTTTCTTCATTTTTTGACACAAAAACAGTGACCCCGGTCATGCCGACCTATCGACATTCTGGACAGGCCTAAAAAAACATTTTAAAACCATTTTCACAAAAAATTGCAGATTTCTATTTTTGTCACCAAAAACGATGACTCCCATCATGCCGAAAAAGCGACAATCTAGACAGGCCTAAAAGTTTTTTTTTAAACCATTTTCACAAAAAATTGCAGATTTTTTTTTTCATTTTCACCACACAAAAACAGTGACCCCGGTCATGCCGAACTAGCGACATTCTGGACAGGCCTAAAAAAACATTTTAAAACCATTTTCACAAAAAATTGCAGATTTCTATTTTTGTCACCAAAAACGATGACTCCGATCATGCCGAACTAGCGACATTTTGGACAGGCCTAAAAAAAACATTTTAGAACCATTTTCACAAAAAAAGCTCAGATTTCTTTTCATTTTTTGACACAAAAACAGTGACCAAACTAGCGACATTCTGGACAGGCCTAAAAAAAAATATTAAAACCATTTCCACAAAAATTGCAGATTTCTATTTTGTCCCTAAAAATGATGACTCCGATCATGCCGAAAAGCGACATTCTGGACAGGCCTAAAAAATTTTTTAAAACCATTTTCACCAAAAATTGCAGATTTTTTTTTTTCTTTTTCACGACACAAAAACAGTGACCCCGGTCATGCCGAACTATCGACATTCTGGACAGGCCTAAAAAAACATTTTATAACCATTTTCACAAAAAATTGCAGATATTTTTTTTTCAATTTCGTGACAGAAAAACAGTTACCCCGGTCATGCCGAACTAGCGACATTCTGGACAGGCCTAAAAAACATTTTAAAACCATTTTCACAAAAATTGCAGATTTCTATTTTGTCACCAAAAACGATGACTCCGATCATGCCGAAAAAGCGACATTTTGGACAGGCCTAAAAAAACATTATAGAACCATTTTCACAAAAAAAGCTCAGATTTTTTTTCATTTTTTGACACAAAAACAGTGACCCCGGTCATGCCGAACTATCGACATTCTGGACAGGCCTAAAAAACATTTTATAACCATTTTCACAAAAAATTGCAGATATTTTTTTTTCAATTTCGTGACAGAAAAACAGTTACCCCGGTCATGCCGAACTAGCGACATTCTGGACAGGCCTAAAAAAACATTTTAAAACCATTTTCACAAAAATTGCAGATTTCTATTTTTGTCACCAAAAACGATGACTCGATCTTGCCGAAAAAGCGACATTCTGGACAAGCCTAAAAAATTTTTTTAAACCATTTTCACAAACAAATTGCAGATTTTTTTTTTCATTTTCACCACACAAAAACGGTGACCCCGGTCATGCCGAACTAGCGACATTCTGGACAGGCCTAAAAAAAACATTTTAAAACCATTTTCACAAAAAATTGCAGATTTCTATTTTTGTCATCAAAAACGATGACTCCGATCATGCCGAAAAAGCGACATTCTGGACAGGCCTAAAAAAAATGTTTAAAATCATTTTCACAAAAAATTGCAGATATTTTTTTTTTCATATTCGTGACACAAAAAAAGTGACCCCGGTCATGCCGAACTAGCGACATTCTGGACAGGCCTAAAAAAAACATTTTAGAACCATTTTCACAAAAAAAGCTCAGATTTCTTTTCATTTTTTGACACAAAAACAGTGACCCCGGTCATGCCGAACTATCGACATTCTGGACAGGCCTAAAAAAACATTTTAAAACCATTTTCACAAAAATTGCAGATTTCTATTTTTGTCACCAAAAATGATGACTACGATCATGCCGAAAAAGCGACATTCTGGACAGGCCTAAAAAAAATGTTTAAAACCATTTTCACAAAAAATTGCAGATTTTTTTTCATTTTCGTGACACAAAAACAGTGACACCGGTCATGCTGAACTAGCGACATTCTGGACAGGCCTAAAAAACATTTTAAAACCATTTTCACGAAAAATTGAGGATTTCTATTTTTGTCACCAAAAACGATGACTCCGATCATGCCAAACTAGTGACATTTTGGACAGGCCTAAAAAAAACATTTTAGAACAATTTTCATAAAAAAAGCTCAGATTTTTTTTCTTCATTATTTGACACAAAAACACGTACCCCGGTCATGCCGAACTAGCGACATTCTGGACAGGCCTAAAAAAACATTTTATAACCATTTTCACAAAAAATTGCAGATCTTTTTTTTTCATATTCGTGACACAAAAAAAGTGACCCCGGTCATGCCGAACTAGCGACATTCTGGACAGGCCAAAAAAAAGAAATTAAAACCATTTCCACAAAAAATTGCAGATTTCTATTTTGTCCCTAAAATGATGACTCCGATCATGCTGAAAAAGCGACATTCTGGACAGGCCTAAAAATTTTTTTTTAAAACATTTTCACAAAAAATTGCTGATTTTTTTTTCCTTTTTCACGACACAAAAACAGTGACCCCGGTCATGCTGAACTAGTGACATTCTGGACAGGCCTAAAAAACATTTTATAACCATTTTCACAAAAATTGCAGATCTTTTTTTTCATATTCGTGACACAAAAAAAAGTGACCCCGGCCAAAAAAAGAAATTAAAACCATTTCCACAAAAAATTGCAGATTTCTATTTTTGTCCCCAAAAACGATGACTCCGATCATGCCGAACTAGCGACATTTTGGACAGGCCTAAAAAAAACATTTTAGAACCATTTTCACAAAAAAAGCTCAGATTTCTTTTCATTTTTTGACACAAAAACAGTGACCCCGGTCATGCCGAACTATCGACATTCTGGACAGGCCTAAAAAAAACATTTTAAAACCATTTTCACAAAAAATTGCAGATTTCTATTTTTGTCACCAAAAATGATGACTCCGATCATGCCGAAAAGCGACATTCTGGACAGGCCTAAAAAAAATGTTTAAAACCATTTTCACAAAAAATTGCAGATTTTTTTTCATTTTCGTGACACGAAAACAGTGACACCGGTCATGCCGAACTAGCGACATTCTGGACAGGCCTAAAAAACATTTTAAAACCATTTTCACGAAAAATTGAGGATTTCTATTTTTGTCACCAAAAACGATGACTCCGATCATGCCAAACTAGCGACATTTTGGACAGGCCTAAAAAAAACATTTTAGAACAATTTTCATAAAAAAAGCTCAGATTTTTTTTCTTCATTATTTGACACAAAAACACGTACCCCGGTCATGCCGAACTAGCGACATTCTGGACAGGCCTAAAAAAACATTTTATAACCATTTTCACAAAAAATTGCAGATCTTTTTTTTTCATATTCGTGACACAAAAAAAGTGACCCCGGTCATGCCGAACTAGCGACATTCTGGACAGGCCAAAAAAAATAAATTAAAACCATTTCCACAAAAAATTGCAGATTTCTATTTTGTCCATAAAATGATGACTCCGATCATGCTGAAAAAGCGACATTCTGGACAGGCCTAAAAAATTTTTTTACAAACATTTTCACAAAAAATTGCTGATATTTTTTTTTCTTTTTCACGACACAAAAACAGTGACCCCGGTCATGCTGAACTAGCGACATTCTGGACAGGCCTAAAAAAACATTTTATAACCATTTTCACAAAAAATTGCAGATCTTTTTTTTTTCATATTCGTGACACAAAAAAAGTGACCCCGGTCATGCTGAACTAGCGACATTCTGGACAGGCCTAAAAAAAAAAATTTGACCCATTTCCACAAAAAATTGCAGATTTCTATTTTGTCCCTAAAAATGATGACTCCGATCATGCCGAAAAAGCGACATTCTGGACAGGCCTAAAAGTATTTTTTTAAACCATTTTCACAAAAAATTGCAGATTTTTTTTTTCATTTTTACCACACAAAAACAGTGACGCCGGTCATGCCGAACTAGCGACATTCTGGACAGGCCTAAAAAAAACATTTTAACCTGTTAGGGCTAGGGGGCAGCATTTGCACGTCTGGATAAAAAAAATGTACCCGATTTAATCTGGTTACTAATCCTACCCAGTAACTAGAATATGCATATACTTATTATATATGGATAGAAAACACTCTAAAGTTTCTAAAACTGTTTGAATGGTGTCTGTGAGTATAACAGAACTCATTTGGCAGGCAAAACCCTGAGACATTTTCTGACAGGAAGTGGATACCTGATGTGTTGTATTACCTTTAAACCTATCCCATTGAAAAACACAGGGGCTGAGGAATATTTTGGCACTTCCTATTGCTTCCACTAGATGTCACCAGCCTTTACAAAGTGTTTTGAGTCTTCTGGAGGGAGATCTGACCGAACAAGAGCCATGGAACGATGATGTCCCATTAGACACCTGGCGCGCGAGTTCATGTTGGGTACCCTCGTTCCAATACGTTATAAAAGAGTATGCATTCGTCCACCTTGAATATTATTCATGTTCTGGTTAAAAAGGCCCTAATGATTTATGCTATACAACGTTTGACATGTTTGAACGAACGTAAATATATTTTTTCCCCTCGTTCATGACGAGAAGTCCGGCTGGCTTAGATCATGTGCTAACAAGACGGAGATTTTTGGACATAAATGATGAGCTTTTTTGAACAAAACTACATTCGTTATGGACCTGTGATACCTGGAAGTGACATCTGATGAAGAGAATCAAAGGTAATGGATTATTTACATAGTATTTTCGATTTTAGATCTCCCCAACATGACGTCTAGTCTGTATCGCAACGCGTATTTTTCTGGGCGCAGTGCTCAGATTATTGCAAAGTGTGATTTCCCAGTAAGGTTATTTTTAAATCTGGCAAGTTGATTGCGTTCAAGAGATGTAAATCTATAATTCTTTAAATGACAATATAATATTTTACCAATGTTTTCTAATTTTAATTATTTAATTTGTGACGCTGACTTGACTGCCGGTTATTGGAGGGAAACGATTTCCTCAACATCAATGCCATAGTAAAACGCTGTTTTTGGATATAAATATGAACTTGATAGAACTAAAAATGCATGCATTGTCTAACATAATGTCCTAGGAGTGTCATCTGATGGAGATTGTAAAAGGTTAGTGCATCATTTTAGCTGGTTTTATGGTTTTGGTGACCCTATCTTTGACTTGACAAAACATTACACACAACTCTTGTAAATTTACTGTCCTAACATACTCTAAATTTATGCTTTCGCCGTAAAACCTTTTTGAAATCGTAAAACGTGGTTAGATTAAGGAGATGTTTATCTTTCAAAGGGTGTAAAATAGTTGTATGTTTGTAAAATTTGAATTTTGACATTTATTTGGATTCAAATTTGCCGCTCTTGAAATGCACCTGCTGTTGATGGAGTGCACCACGGGTGGCACGCTAGCGTCCCACCTAGCCCATAGAGGTTAAAACCATTTTCACCAAAAATTGCAGATTTCTATTTTTGTCATCAAAAACGATGACTCCGATCATGCCGAACTATCGACATTCTGGACAGGCCTAAAAAAACATTTTAAAACCATTTTCACAAAAAATTGCAGATCTTTTTTTTTCATATTCGTGACACAAAGAAAGTGACCCCGGTCATGCCGAACTAGCGACATTCTGGACAGGCCAAAAAAAAGAAATTAAAACCATTTCCACAAAAAATTGCAGATTTCTATTTTGTCCCTAAAATGATGACTCCGATCATGACGAAAAAGCGACATTTTGGACAGGCCTAAAAAAAACATTTTAGAACAATTTTCATAAAAAAAGCTCTGATTTTTTTTCTTCATTATTTGACACAAAAACACGTACCCTGGTCATGCCGAACTAGCGACATTCTGGACAGGCCTAAAAAAACATTTTATAACCATTTTCACAAAAAATTGCAGATCTTTTTTTTTCATATTCGTGACACAAAAAAAAGTGACCCCGGTCATGCCGAACTAGCGACATTCTTGACAGGCCTAAAAAAAAAAATTAAAACCATTTCCACAAAAAATTGCAGAATTCTATTTTGTCCCTAAAAATGATGACTCCGATCATGCCGAAAAAGCGACATTCTGGACAGGCCTAAAAGTATTTTTTTAAACCATTTTCACAAAAAATTGCAGATTTTTTTTTTCATTTTCACCACACAAAAACAGTGACCCCGGTCATGCCGAACTAGCGACATTCTGGACAGGCCTAAAAAAAACATTTTAAAACCATTTTCACAAAAAATTGCAGATTTTTTTCATTTTCGTGACACAAAAACAGTGACACCGGTCATGCCGAACTAGCGACATTCTGGACAGGCCTAAAAAAAACACATTTTAAAACCATTTTCACAAAAAATTGCAGATTTCTATTTTTGTCACCAAAAACGATGACTCCGATCATGCCGAACTAGCGACATTTTGGACAGGCCTAAAAAAAATTTTTTAGAACAATTTTCACAAAGAAAGCTCAGATTTTTTTCATTTTTTGACTCAAAAACAGTGACCCCGGTCATGCCGAACTATCGACATTCTGGACGGGCCTAAAAAAAACATTTTATAACCATTTTCACAAAAAATTGCAGATAGTTTTCATTTTCATGCCGAACTAGCGACAGGCCTAAACATTTTTTTTAAAACCATTTCCACAAAAAATTGCAGATTTCTATTTTGTCCCTAAAAACGATGACTCCGATCATGCCGAAAAAGCGACATTCTGGACAGGCCTAAAAAAAAAATTTAAAACCATTTTCACAAAAAATTGCAGATTTTCTTTTTCATTTTCGTGACAAAAAAACAGTGACCCGGTCATGCCGAACTAGCGACATTCTGGACAGGCCTAAAAAAAACATTTTAAAACCATTTCCACAAAAAATTGCAGATTTCTATTTTTGTCATCAAAACCGATGACTCCGATCATGCCGAACTAGCGACATTTTGGACAGGCCTAAAAAAAAGATTTTAGAACAATTTTCACAAAAAAAGCTCAAATTTTTTTTTTTCATTTTTTGACACAAAAAACAGTGACCCCGGTCATGCCGAACTATGTACATTCTGGACAGGCCTAAAAAAACATTTTATAACCATTTTCACCAAAAAATTGCAGATATTTTTTTTTCATTTTCGTGACACAAAAAAGTGACCCCGGTCATGCCGAACTAGCGACATTCTGGACAGGCCTAAAAAAACATTTTAAAACCATTTTCACAAAAAATTGCAGATTTCTATTTTTGTCACCAAAAACGATGATTCCGATCATGCCGAAAAAGCGACATTCTGGACAGGCCTAAAAAAAAACATTTTAGAACAATTTTCATAAAAAAAGCTCAGATTTTTTTTTCTTCATTTTTTGACACAAAAACAGTGACCCCGGTCATGCCGAACTATCGACATTCTGGACAGGCCTAAAAAAACATTTTATAACCATTTTCACCAAAAATTGCAGACATTTTTTTTTTCATATTCGTGACACAAAAAAAGTGACCCCGGTCATGCCGAACTAGCGACATTCTGGACAGGCCTAAAAAAAAAAATTAAAACCATTTCCACAAAAAATTGCAGATTTCTATTTTGTACCTAAAAATGATGACTCCGATCATGCCGAAAAAGCGACATTCTGGACAGGCCTAAAAAAACATTTTAACCTGTTAGGGCTAGGGGGCAGTATTGACACGGCTGGATAAAAAACATACCCGATTTAATCTGGTTACCACTCCTACCCAGTAACTAGAATATGCATATACTTATTACATATGGATAGAAAACACCCTAAATTTTCTAAAACTGTTTGAATGGTGTCTGTGAGTATAACAGAACTCAAATGGCAGGTCAAAACCTGAGAGATTCCTTTACAGGAAGTGGCCTGTCTGACCATTTCTTGAACTTGTTTTCCATCTCTATCATTTACTAAGGATCTCTGCTCTAACGTGACACTTCCCACGTCGTCCATAGGCGCTCAGAGCCCGGGAAAAAACAGAATGTCGTCATTCCAGCCCCAGGCTGAAACACATTATCGCCTTTCTCAAGTGGCCGATCAAGGGACACTGGCTTATGCGTGTGACCCCGACCGCCCCCGCCTTTGGGATTTTTTCCTCTGTTTGCCGAAAAGGAGATTCCCTGTCGGAATATTATCGCTTTTCTACGAGAAAAATGTCGTAAAATTGATTTTAAACAGCGGTTGACATGCTTCGAAGTACGGTAATGGAATACTTAGAATTTTATTGTCACGAATTGCGCCATGCGCGCGACACTTCTTTACTATTTCGGATAGTGTCTGGAACGCATCGAACAAAACGCCGCTATTCGGATATAACGATGGATTATTTTGGACCAAACCAACATTTGTTATTGAAGTAGCAGTCCTGGGTGTGTATTCTGACGAAGACAACAAAAGGTAATCAAACTTTTATAATAGTAAATATGATTATGGTGAGTGCTAAACTTGCCGGGTGTCTAAATAGCGAGCCCGTGATGCCTGGGCTATGTACTTAGAATATTGCAAAATGTGCTTTCACCAAAAGCTATTTTAAAATCGGACATATCGAGTGCATAGAGGAGGTCTGTATCTATAATTCTTAAAATAATTGTTATGCTTTTTGTGAACGTTTATCGTGAGTAATTTAGTAAAATGTTAGCGAATTCCCGGGAAGTATGCTAGTTCTGAACGTCACATGCTAATGTAAAAAGCTGGTTTTTGATATAAATATGAACTTGATTGAACAAAACATGCATGTATTGTATAACATAATGTCCTAGGGTTGTCATCTGATGAAGATCATCAAAGGTGAATGCTGCATTTAGCTGTCTTCTGGGTTTTGGTGACATTATATGCTGGCTTGAAAAATGGGTGTCTGATTATTTCTGGCTTGGTACTCTGCTGACATAATCTAATGTTTTGCTTTCGTTTTAAAGCCTTTTTTAAAGCCGATCATGCCGAAAAAGCTACATTCTGGACAGGCCTAAAAACACATTTTAGAACCATTTTCACAAAAAAAGCGCAGTTTTTTTTGTTTCATTTTTTGACACAAAAACAGTGACCCCGGTCATGCCGAACTAGCGACATTCTGAACAGGCCTAAAAAAAAATTTTAAAACCATTTTCACAAAAAATTGCAGATTTCTATTTTGTCCCTAAAAACGATGACTCCGATCATGCCGAACTAGCGACATTTTGGACAGGCCTAAAAAAAAACATTTTAAAACCATTTTCACAAAAATCGCAGATTTCTATTTTGTCCCTAAAAACGATGACTCCGATCATGCCGAAAAAGCTACATTCTGGACAGGCCTAAAAAAAACATTTTAAAACCATTTTCACAAACATTGCAGATTTCTATTTTGTCCCTAAAAACGATGACTCCGATCATGCCAAACTAGCGACATTTTGGACAGGCCTAAAAAAAACATTTTAAAACCATTTTCACAAAAAAAGCTCAGATTTTTTTTTCTTCATTTTTTGACACCTAAACAGTAACCCCGGTCATGCCGAAATAGCGACATTCTGGACAGGCCTAAAAAAAACATTTTAAAACCATTTTCACAAAAATAGCAGATTTCTATATTGTCCCTAAAAACGATGACTCCGATCATGCCGAAAAAGCTACATTCTGGAACGATGACTCCGATCATGCCGAAAAAGCTACATTCTGGACAGGCCTAAAAACATTTTAGAACCATTTTCACAAAAAAAGCGCTGGGTTTTTTTTTTTCATTTTTTGACACAAAAACAGTGACCGAAATAGCGACATTCTGGACAGGCCTAAAAAAAACATTTTAAAACCATCTTAACAAAAATTGCAGATTTCTATTTTGTCCCTAAAAACGATGACTCCGATCATGCCGAAAAAGCTACATTCTGGACAGGCCTAAAAAAAACATTTTAAAACCATTTTCACAAAAATTGCAGATTTCTATTTTGTCCCTAAAAACGATGACTCCGATCGTGCCGAAAAAGCTACATTCTGGACAGGCCTAAAAAAAACATTTTAACCTGTTAGGGCTAGGGGGAAGCATTTGCACGTCTGGATAAAAAAAATGTACCCGATTTAATCTGGTTACTAATCCTACCCAGTAACTAGAATATGCATATACTTATTATATATGGATAGAAAACACTCTAAAGTTTCTAAAACTGTTTGAATGGTGTCTGTGAGTATAACAGAACTCATTTGGCAGGCAAAACCCTGAGACATTTTCTGACAGGAAGTGGATACCTGATGTGTTGTATTGACTTTAAACCTATCCCATTGAAAAACACAGGGGCTGAGGAATATTTTGGCACTTCCTATTGCTTCTACTAGATGTCACCAGCCTTTACAAAGTGTTTTGAGTCTTCTGGAGGGAGATCTGACCGAACAAGAGCCATGGAACGATGATGTCCCATTAGACACCTGGCGCGCGAGTTCATGTTGGGTACCCTCGTTCCAATACGTTATAAAAGAGTATGCATTCGTCCACCTTGAATATTATTCATGTTCTGGTTAAAAAAGGCCCTAATGATTTATGCTATACAACGTTTGACATGTTTGAACGAACGTAAATATATTTTTTCCCCTCGTTCATGACGAGAAGTCCGGCTGGCTTAGATCATGTGCTAACAAGACGGAGATTTTTGGACATAAATGATGAGCTTTTTTGAACAAAACTACATTCGTTATGGACCTGTGATACCTGGAAGTGACATCTGATGAAGAGAATCAAAGGTAATGGATTATTTACATAGTATTTTCGATTTTAGATCTCCCCAACATGACGTCTAGTCTGTATCGCAACGCGTATTTTTCTGGGCGCAGTGCTCAGATTATTGCAAAGTGTGATTTCCCAGTAAGGTTATTTTTAAATCTGGCAAGTTGATTGCGTTCAAGAGATGTAAATCTATAATTCTTTCAATGACAATATAATATTTTACCAATGTTTTCTAATTTTAATTATTTAATTTGTGACGCTGACTTGACTGCCGGTTATTGGAGGGAAACGATTTCCTCAACATCAATGCCATAGTAAAACGCTGTTTTTGGATATAAATATGAACTTGATAGAACTAAAAATGCATGCATTGTCTAACATAATGTCCTAGGAGTGTCATCTGATGGAGATTGTAAAAGGTTAGTGCATCATTTTAGCTGGTTTTATGGTTTTGGTGACCCTGTCTTTGACTTGACAAAACATTACACACAACTCTTGTAAATGTACTGTCCTAACATACTCTAAATTTATGCTTTCGCCGTAAAACCTTTTTGAAATCGTAAAACGTGGTTAGATTAAGGAGATGTTTATCTTTCAAAGGGTGTAAAATAGTTGTATGTTTGAAAAATTTGAATTTTGACATTTATTTGGATTCAAATTTGCCGCTCTTGAAATGCACCTGCTGTTGATGGAGTGCACCACGGGTGGCACGCTAGCGTCCCACCTAGCCCATAGAGGTTAAAACCATTTTCACAAAAATTGCAGATTTCTATTTTGTCCCTAAAAACGATGACTCCGATGATGCCGAAAAAGGTACATTCTGGACCGGCCTAAAAAAATTTTTCAAACCATTTTCACAAAAAATTGCAGATATTTTTTTTGCATTTTCGTGACACAAAAACGATGACTCCGATCATGCCGAACTAGCGACATTTTGGACAGGCCTAAAAAAAACATTTTAAAACCATTTTCACAAAAAAAGCTCAGATTTTTTTTTTCATTTTTTGACACCTAAACAGTAACCCCGGTCATGCCGAAATAGCGACATTCTGGACAGGCCTAAAAAAAACATTTTAAAACCATTTTCACAAAAAATTGCAGATTTTCTTTTTTTCATTTTCGTGACAACTAAACAGTGACCCAGGTCATGCCGAACTAGCGACATTCTGGACAGGCCTAAAAAAAACATTTTAAAACCATTTTCACAAAAAATGGCAGATATTTTTTTCTTCATTTTCGTGACACAAAAACAGTTACTCCGGTCATGCCAAACTAGCGACTTTCTGGACAGGCCTAAAAAACATTTTAAAACCATTTTCACAAAAATTGCAGATTTCTATATTGTCCCTAAAAACGATGACTCCGATCATGCCGAAAAAGCTACATTCTGAAACGATGACTCCGATCATGCCGAACTAGCGACATTTTGGACATGCCTAAAAAAAACATTTTAAAACCATTTTAACAAAAATTGCAGATTTCTATTTTGTCCCTAAAAACGATGACTCCGATCATGCCGAACTATCGACATTCTGGACAGGCCTAAAAAAACATTTTAAAACCATTTTCACAAAAAATTGCAGATTTTTTTTTTTCATTTTCGTGACATAAAAACAGTGACTCCGATCATGCCGAACTAGCGACATTCTGGACAGGCCTAAAAAAAACATTTTAAATTCATTTTCACAAAAATTGCAGATTTCTATTTTGTCCCTAAAAACGATGACTCCGATCATGCCGAAAAAGCTACATTCTGGACCGGCCTAAAAAAATTTTTAAAAGCATTTTCACAATAAATTGCAGATATTTTTTTTTTCATTTTCGTGACACAAAAACAGTGACCCCGGTCATGCCGAACTAGCGACATTCTGAACAGGCCTAAAAAAAAACATTTTAAAACCATTTTCACAAAAATTGCAGATTTCTATATTGTCCCTAAAAACGATGACTCCGATCATGCCGAACTAGCGACATTTTGGACAGGCCTAAAAAAAACATTTTAAAACCATTTTCACAAAAAAGCTCAGATTTTTTTTTCATTTTTTGACACGAAAACAGTGACCCCGGTCATGCCGAAATAGCGACATTCTGGACAGGCCTAAAAAAACATTTTAAAACCATTTTAACAAAAATTGCAGATTTCTATTTTGTCCCTAAAAACGATGACTCCGATCATGCCGAAAAAGCTACATTCTGGACAGGCCTAAAAAAAACATTTTAAAACCATTTTAACAAAAATTGCAGATTTCTATTTTGTCCCTAAAAACGATGACTCCGATCATGCCGAAAAAGCTACATTCTGGACAGGCCTAAAAAAAACATTTTAAAACCATTTTCACAAAAATTGCAGATTTCTATTTTGTCCCTAAAAACGATGACTCCGATCATGCCGAAAAAGCTACATTCTGGAACGATGACTCCGATCATGCCGAAAAAGCTACATTCTGGACAGGCCTAAAAACATTTTAGAACCATTTTCACAAAAAAAGCGCAGTTTTTTTTTTTCATTTTTTGACACAAAAACAGTGACCCCGGTCATGCCGAACTATCGACTTTCTGGACAGGCCTAAAAAACATTTTAAAACCATTTTCACAAAAAATTGCAGATTTCTATTTTGTCCCTAAAAACGATGACTCCGATCATGCCGAACTAGCGACATTTTGGACAGGTCTAAAAAAACATTTTAAAACCATTTTAACAAAAATTGCAGATTTCTATTTTGTCCCTAAAAACGATGACTCCGATCATGCCGAACTATCGACATTCTGGACAGGCCTAAAAAAACATTTTAAAACCATTTTCACAAAAATTGCAGATTTTTTTTCATTTTCGTGACATAAAAACAGTGACTCCGATCATGCCGAACTAGCGACATTCTGGACAGGCCTAAAAAACATTTTAAAACCATTTTCACAAAATTGCAGATTTCTATTTTGTCCCTAAAAACGATGACTCCGATCATGCCGAAAAAGCTACATTCTGGACCGGCCTAAAAAATTTTTAAAACCATTTTCACAAAAAATTGCAGATATTTTTTTTTCATTTTCGTGACACAAAAACAGTGACCCCGGTCATGCCGAACTAGCGACATTCTGAACAGGCCTAAAAAAAACATTTGAAAACCATTTTCACAAAAAATTGCAGATTTTCTTTTTTCATTTTCGTGACACAAAATCAGTGACCCAGGTCATGCCGAACTAGCGACATTCTGGACAGGCCTAAAAAATTTTTTCAACCATTTTCACAAAAAAGCGCAGTTTTTTTTTTCATTTTTTGACACCTAAACAGTAACCCCGGTCATGCCGAAATAGCGACATTCTGGACAGGCCTAAAAAAAACATTTTAAAACCATTTTCACAAAAAAAGCTCTGATTTTTTTTTTCATTATATGACACCTAAACAGTAAGCCCGGTCATGCCGAAATAGCGACATTCTGGACAGGCCTAAAAAACATTTTAAAACCATTTTCACAAAAATTGCAGATTTCTATATTGTCCCTAAAAACGATGACTCCGATCATGCCGAAAAAGCTACATTCTGGACAGGCCTAAAAACACATTTTAGAACCATTTTCACAAAAAAAGCGCAGTTTTTTTTTCATTTTTTGACACAAAAACAGTGACCCCGGTCATGCCGAACTAGCGACATTCTGAACAGGCCTAAAAAACATTTTAAAACCATTTTCACAAAAATTGCTGATTTCTATTTTGTCCCTAAAAACGATGACTCCGATCATGCCGAACTAGCGACATTTTGGACAGGCCTAAAAAAACATTTTAAAACCATTTTCACAAAAAAAGCTCCGATTTTTTTTTCATTTTTGACACGAAAACAGTGACCCCGGTCATGCCGAAATAGCGACATTCTGGACAGGCCTAAAAAAAAACATTTTAAAACCATTTTCACAAAAATTGCAGATTTCTATATTGTCCCTAAAAACGATGACTCCGATCATGCCGAAAAAGCTACATTCTGGACAGGCCTAAAAACACATTTTAGAACCATTTTCACAAAAAAAGCGCAGTTTTTTTGTTTCATTTTTGACACGAAAACAGTGACCCCGGTCATGCCAAAATAGCGACATTCTGGACAGGCCTAAAAAAAAACATTTTAAAACCATTTTAACAAAAATTGCAGATTTCTATTTTGTCCCTAAAAACGATGACTCCGATCATGCCGAAAAAGCTACATTCTGGACAGGCCTAAAAAAAACATTTTAAAACCATTTTCACAAAAATTGCAGATTTCTATTTTGTCCCTAAAAACGATGACTCGGATCATGCCGAAAAAGCTACATTCTGGACAGGCCTAAAAAAAAAATTTAAAACCATTTTCACCAAAAATTTTAGATTTTCTTTTTTTCATTTTCGTGACACAAAATCAGTGACCCAGGTCATGCCGAACTAGCGACATTCTGGACAGGCCTAAAATTTTTTTTTAAACCATTTTCACAAAAAAAGCGCAGTTTTTTTTTTTCATTTTTTGACACCTAAACAGTAACCCCGGTCATGCCGAAATAGCGACATTCTGGACAGGCCTAAAAAAAACATTTTAAAACCATTTTCACAAAAAAAGCTCAGATTTTTTTTTTCATTATATGACACCTAAACAGTAAGCCCGGTCATGCCGAAATAGCGACATTCTGGACAGGCCTAAAAAAACATTTTAAAACCATTTTCACAAAAATTGCAGATTTCTATATTGTCCCTAAAAACGATGAATCCGATCATGCCGAAAAAGCTACATTCTGGACAGGCCTAAAAACACATTTTAGAACCATTTTCACAAAAAAAGCGCAGTTTTTTTTTTCATTTTTTGACACAAAAACAGTGACCCCGGTCATGCCGAACTAGCGACATTCTGAACAGGCCTAAAAAAACATTTTAAAACCATTTTCACAAAAAATTGCTGATTTCTATTTTGTCCCTAAAAACGATGACTCCGATCATGCCGAACTAGCGACATTTTGGACAGGCCTAAAAAAAACATTTTAAAACCATTTTCACAAAAAAAGCTCCGATTTTTTTTTTTCATTTTTTGACACGAAAACAGTGACCCCGGTCATGCCGAAATAGCGACATTCTGGACAGGCCTAAAAAAAACATTTTAAAACCATTTTCACAAAAATTGCAGATTTCTATATTGTCCCTAAAAACGATGACTCCGATCATGCCGAAAAGCTACATTCTGGACAGGCCTAAAAACACATTTTAGAACCATTTTCACAAAAAAGCGCAGTTTTTTTTGTTTCATTTTTTGACACGAAAACAGTGACCCCGGTCATGCCAAAATAGCGACATTCTGGACAGGCCTAAAAAAAAAACATTTTAAAACCATTTTAACAAAAATTGCAGATTTCTATTTTGTCCCTAAAAACGATGACTCCGATCATGCCGAAAAAGCTACATTCTGGACAGGCCTAAAAAAAACATTTTAAAACCATTTTCACAAAAATTGCAGATTTCTATTTTGTCCCTAAAAACGATGACTCGGATCATGCCGAAAAAGCTACATTCTGGACAGGCCTAAAAAAAAAATTTAAAACCATTTTCACCAAAAATTTTAGATTTTCTTTTTTTCATTTTCGTGACACAAAATCAGTGACCCAGGTCATGCCGAACTAGCGACATTTTGGACAGGCCTAAAAAAAACATTTTAAAACCATTTTCACAAAAAAAGCTCCGATTTTTTTTTTTCATTTTTTGACACGAAAACAGTGACCCCGGTCATGCCGAAATAGCGACATTCTGGACAGGCCTAAAAAAACATTTTAAAACCATTTTCACAAAAATTGCAGATTTCTATATTGTCCCTAAAAACGATGATTCCGATCATGCCGAAAAAGCTACATTCTGGACAGGCCTAAAAACACATTTTAGAACCATTTTCACAAAAAAAGCGCAGTTTTTTTTGTTTCATTTTTTGACACGAAAACAGTGACCCCGGTCATGCCGAAATAGCGACATTCTGGACAGGCCTAAAAAAAAACATTTTAAAACCATTTTAACAAAAATTGCAGATTTCTATTTTGTCCCTAAAAACGATGACTCCGATCATGCCGAAAAAGCTACATTCTGGACAGGCCTAAAAAAAACATTTTAAAACCATTTTCACAAAAATTGCAGATTTCTATTTTGTCCCTAAAAACGATGACTCGGATCATGCCGAAAAAGCTACATTCTGGACAGGCCTAAAAAAAAAATTTAAAACCATTTTCACCAAAAATTTTAGATTTTCTTTTTTTCATTTTCGTGACACAAAAACAGTTACTCCGGTCATGCCAAACTAGCGACTTTCTGGACAGGCCTAAAAAACATTTTAAAACCATTTTCACCAAAAATTGCAGATTTCTATTTTTGTCACCAAAAACGATGACTCCGATCATGCCGAACTAGCGACATTCTGGAACGATGACTCCGATCATGCCGAAAAAGCTACATTCTGGACAGGCCTAAAAAAAAAATTTAAAACCATTTTCACAAAAAATTTCAGATTTTCTTTTTTCATTTTCGTGACACAAAAACAGTGACCCCGGTCATGCCGAACTAGCGACATTCTGAACAGGCCTAAAAAAACATTTTAAAACCATTTTCACAAAAAATTGCAGATTTTCTTTTTTCATTTTCGTGACACAAAAACAGTGACCCAGGTCATGCCGAAATAGCGACATTCTGGACAGGCCTAAAAAACATTTTAAAACCATTTTCACAAAATTGCAGATTTCTATATTGTCCCTAAAAACGATGACTCCGATCATGCCGAAAAAGCTACATTCTGGACAGGCCTAAAAACACATTTTAGAACCATTTTCACAAAAAAAGCGCAGTTTTTTTTTTCATTTTTTGACACAAAAACAGTGACCCCGGTCATGCCGAACTAGCGACATTCTGAACAGGCCTAAAAAACATTTTAAAACCATTTTCACAAAAAATTGCTGATTTCTATTTTGTCCCTAAAAACGATGACTCCGATCATGCCGAACTAGCGACATTTTGGACAGGCCTAAAAAAAACATTTTAAAACCATTTTCACAAAAAAAGCTCAGATTTTTTTTTTTCATTTTTTGACACGAAAACAGTGACCCCGGTCATGCCGAAATAGCGACATTCTGGACAGGCCTAAAAAAAAACATTTTAAAACCATTTTAACAAAAATTGCAGATTTCTATTTTGTCCCTAAAAACGATGACTCCGATCATGCCGAAAAAGCTACATTCTGGACAGGCCTAAAAAAAACATTTTAAAACCATTTTCACAAAAATTGCAGATTTCTATTTTGTCCCTAAAAACGATGACTCGGATCATGCCGAAAAAGCTACATTCTGGACAGGCCTAAAAAAAAAATGTAAAACCATTTTCACCAAAAATTTTAGATTTTCTTTTTTTCATTTTCGTGACACAAAAACAGTTACTCCGGTCATGCCAAACTAGCGACTTTCTGGACAGGCCTAAAAAAACATTTTAAAACCATTTTCACCAAAAATTGCAGATTTCTATTTTTGTCACCAAAAACGATGACTCCGATCATGCCGAACTAGCGACATTCTGGAACGATGACTCCGATCATGCCGAAAAAGCTACATTCTGGACAGGCCTAAAAAAAAATTTAAAACCATTTTCACAAAAAATTTCAGATTTTCTTTTTTCATTTTCGTGACACAAAAACAGTGACCCCGGTCATGCCGAACTAGCGACATTCTGAACAGGCCTAAAAAAAACATTTTAAAACCATTTTCACAAAAAATTGCAGATTTTCTTTTTTCATTTTCGTGACACAAAAACAGTGACCCAGGTCATGCCGAAATAGCGACATTCTGGACAGGCCTAAAAAAACATTTTAAAACCATTTTCACAAAAATTGCAGATTTCTATATTGTCCCTAAAAACGATGACTCCGATCATGCCGAAAAAGCTACATTCTGGACAGGCCTAAAAAAAACATTTTAAAACCATTTTAACAAAAATTGCAGATTTCTATTTTGTCCCTAAAAACGATGACTCCGATCATGCCGAAAAAGCTACATTCTGGACAGGCCTAAAAAAAACATTTTAAAACCATTTTCACAAAAATTGCAGATTTCTATTTTGTCCCTAAAAACGATGACTCCGATCATGCCGAAAAAGCTACATTCTGGAACGATGACTCCGATCATGCCGAAAAAGCTACATTCTGGACAGGCCTAAAAACATTTTAGAACCATTTTCACAAAAAAAGCGCAGTTTTTTTTTTTCATTTTTTGACACAGAAACAGTGACCCCGGTCATGCCGAACTATCGACTTTCTGGACAGGCCTAAAAAAACATTTTAAAACCATTTTCACAAAAAAAGCTCAGATTTTTTTTTTTCATTTTTTGACACGAAAACAGTGACCCCGGTCATGCCGAAATAGCGACATTCTGGACAGGCCTAAAAAAAAACATTTTAAAACCATTTTAACAAAAATTGCAGATTTCTATTTTGTCCCTAAAAACGATGACTCCGATCATGCCGAAAAAGCTACATTCTGGACAGGCCTAAAAAAAACATTTTAAAACCATTTTCACAAAAATTGCAGATTTCTATTTTGTCCCTAAAAACGATGACTCGGATCATGCCGAAAAAGCTACATTCTGGACAGGCCTAAAAAAAAAATGTAAAACCATTTTCACCAAAAATTTTAGATTTTCTTTTTTTCATTTTCGTGACACAAAAACAGTTACTCCGGTCATGCCAAACTAGCGACTTTCTGGACAGGCCTAAAAAACATTTTAAAACCATTTTCACCAAAAATTGCAGATTTCTATTTTTGTCACCAAAAACGATGACTCCGATCATGCCGAACTAGCGACATTCTGGAACGATGACTCCGATCATGCCGAAAAAGCTACATTCTGGACAGGCCTAAAAAAAAAATTTAAAACCATTTTCACAAAAAATTTCAGATTTTCTTTTTTCATTTTCGTGACACAAAAACAGTGACCCCGGTCATGCCGAACTAGCGACATTCTGAACAGGCCTAAAAAAAACATTTTAAAACCATTTTCACAAAAAATTGCAGATTTTCTTTTTTTCATTTTCGTGACACAAAAACAGTGACCCAGGTCATGCCGAAATAGCGACATTCTGGACAGGCCTAAAAAAAACATTTTAAAACCATTTTCACAAAAATTGCAGATTTCTATATTGTCCCTAAAAACGATGACTCCGATCATGCCGAAAAAGCTACATTCTGGACAGGCCTAAAAAAAACATTTTAAAACCATTTTAACAAAAATTGCAGATTTCTATTTTGTCCCTAAAAACGATGACTCCGATCATGCCGAAAAAGCTACATTCTGGAACGATGACTCCGATCATGCCGAAAAAGCTACATTCTGGACAGGCCTAAAAACATTTTAGAACCATTTTCACAAAAAAAGCGCAGTTTTTTTTTTTCATTTTTTGACACAAAAACAGTGACCCCGGTCATGCCGAACTATCGACTTTCTGGACAGGCCTAAAAAAACATTTTAAAACCATTTTCACAAAAAATTGCAGATTTCTATTTTGTCCCTAAAAACGATGACTCCGATCATGCCGAACTAGCGACATTTTGGACAGGTCTAAAAAAAACATTTTAAAACCATTTTAACAAAAATTGCAGATTTCTATTTTGTCCCTAAAAACGATGACTCCGATCATGCCGAACTATCGACATTCTGGACAGGCCTAAAAAAAACATTTTAAAACCATTTTCACAAAAAATTGCAGATTTTTTTTTTCATTTTCGTGACATAAAAACAGTGACTCCGATCATGCCGAACTAGCGACATTCTGGACAGGCCTAAAAAAACATTTTAAAACCATTTTCACAAAAATTGCAGATTTCTATTTTGTCCCTAAAAACGATGACTCCGATCATGCCGAAAAAGCTACATTCTGGACCGGCCTAAAAAAATTTTTAAAACCATTTTCACAAAAAATTGCAGATATTTTTTTTTTCATTTTCGTGACACAAAAACAGTGACCCCGGTCATGCCGAACTAGCGACATTCTGAACAGGCCTAAAAAAAAACATTTGAAAACCATTTTCACAAAAAATTGCAGATTTTCTTTTTTTCATTTTCGTGACACAAAATCAGTGACCCAGGTCATGCCGAACTAGCGACATTCTGGACAGGCCTAAAAAATTTTTTTAAACCATTTTCACAAAAAAAGCGCAGTTTTTTTTTTTCATTTTTTGACACCTAAACAGTAACCCCGGTCATGCCGAAATAGCGACATTCTGGACAGGCCTAAAAAAACATTTTAAAACCATTTTCACAAAAAAGCTCAGATTTTTTTTTCATTATATGACACCTAAACAGTAAGCCCGGTCATGCCGAAATAGCGACATTCTGGACAGGCCTAAAAAACATTTTAAAACCATTTTCACAAAAATTGCAGATTTCTATATTGTCCCTAAAAACGATGAATCCGATCATGCCGAAAAAGCTACATTCTGGACAGGCCTAAAAACACATTTTAGAACCATTTTCACAAAAAAGCGCAGTTTTTTTTTCATTTTTGACACAAAAACAGTGACCCCGGTCATGCCGAACTAGCGACATTCTGAACAGGCCTAAAAAACATTTTAAAACCATTTTCACAAAAAATTGCTGATTTCTATTTTGTCCCTAAAAACGATGACTCCGATCATGCCGAACTAGCGACATTTTGGACAGGCCTAAAAAAAACATTTTAAAACCATTTTCACAAAAAAAGCTCCGATTTTTTTTTTTCATTTTTTGACACGAAAACAGTGACCCCGGTCATGCCGAAATAGCGACATTCTGGACAGGCCTAAAAAAAACATTTTAAAACCATTTTCACAAAAATTGCAGATTTCTATATTGTCCCTAAAAACGATGATTCCGATCATGCCGAAAAAGCTACATTCTGGACAGGCCTAAAAACACATTTTAGAACCATTTTCACAAAAAAAGCGCAGTTTTTTTTGTTTCATTTTTTGACACGAAAACAGTGACCCCGGTCATGCCGAAATAGCGACATTCTGGACAGGCCTAAAAAAAAAACATTTTAAAACCATTTTAACAAAAATTGCAGATTTCTATTTTGTCCCTAAAAACGATGACTCCGATCATGCCGAAAAAGCTACATTCTGGACAGGCCTAAAAAAAACATTTTAAAACCATTTTCACAAAAATTGCAGATTTCTATTTTGTCCCTAAAAACGATGACTCGGATCATGCCGAAAAAGCTACATTCTGGACAGGCCTAAAAAAAAAATTTAAAACCATTTTCACCAAAAATTTTAGATTTTCTTTTTTCATTTTCGTGACACAAAAACAGTTACTCCGGTCATGCCAAACTAGCGACTTTCTGGACAGGCCTAAAAAACATTTTAAAACCATTTTCACCAAAAATTGCAGATTTCTATTTTTGTCACCAAAAACGATGACTCCGATCATGCCGAACTAGCGACATTCTGGAACGATGACTCCGATCATGCCGAAAAAAGCTACATTCTGGACAGGCCTAAAAAAAATTTTTAAACCATTTTCACAAAAAATTTCAGATTTTCTTTTTCATTTTCGTGACACAAAAACAGTGACCCCGGTCATGCCGAACTAGCGACATTCTGAACAGGCCTAAAAAAAACATTTTAAAACCATTTTCACAAAAATTGCAGATTTTCTTTTTTCATTTTCGTGACACAAAAACAGTGACCCAGGTCATGCCGAAATAGCGACATTCTGGACAGGCCTAAAAAAACATTTTAAAACCATTTTCACAAAAATTGCAGATTTCTATATTGTCCCTAAAAACGATGACTCCGATCATGCCGAAAAAGCTACATTCTGGACAGGCCTAAAAACACATTTTAGAACCATTTTCACAAAAAAGCGCAGTTTTTTTTTCATTTTTTGACACAAAAACAGTGACCCCGGTCATGCCGAACTAGCGACATTCTGAACAGGCCTAAAAAACATTTTAAAACCATTTTCACAAAAAATTGCTGATTTCTATTTTGTCCCTAAAAACGATGACTCCGATCATGCCGAACTAGCGACATTTTGGACAGGCCTAAAAAACATTTTAAAACCATTTTCACAAAAAAGCTCAGATTTTTTTTTCATTTTTTGACACGAAAACAGTGACCCCGGTCATGCCGAAATAGCGACATTCTGGACAGGCCTAAAAAAAAACATTTTAAAACCATTTTAACAAAAATTGCAGATTTCTATTTTGTCCCTAAAAACGATGACTCCGATCATGCCGAAAAAGCTACATTCTGGACAGGCCTAAAAAAAACATTTTAAAACCATTTTCACAAAAATTGCAGATTTCTATTTTGTCCCTAAAAACGATGACTCGGATCATGCCGAAAAAGCTACATTCTGGACAGGCCTAAAAAAAAAATGTAAAACCATTTTCACCAAAAATTTTAGATTTTCTTTTTTTCATTTTCGTGACACAAAAACAGTTACTCCGGTCATGCCAAACTAGCGACTTTCTGGACAGGCCTAAAAAAACATTTTAAAACCATTTTCACAAAAATTGCAGATTTCTATTTTGTCCCTAAAAACGATGACTCCGATCATGCCGAAAAAGCTACATTCTGGACCGGCCTAAAAAAATTTTTAAAACCATTTTCACAAAAAATTGCAGATATTTTTTTTTTCATTTTCGTGACACAAAAACAGTGACCCCGGTCATGCCGAACTAGCGACATTCTGAACAGGCCTAAAAAAAAACATTTGAAAACCATTTTCACAAAAATTGCAGATTTTCTTTTTTCATTTTCGTGACACAAAATCAGTGACCCAGGTCATGCCGAACTAGCGACATTCTGGACAGGCCTAAAAATTTTTTTAAACCATTTTCACAAAAAAAGCGCAGTTTTTTTTTTTCATTTTTTGACACCTAAACAGTAACCCCGGTCATGCCGAAATAGCGACATTCTGGACAGGCCTAAAAAAAACATTTTAAAACCATTTTCACAAAAAAAGCTCAGATTTTTTTTTTCATTATATGACACCTAAACAGTAAGCCCGGTCATGCCGAAATAGCGACATTCTGGACAGGCCTAAAAAAACATTTTAAAACCATTTTCACAAAAATTGCAGATTTCTATATTGTCCCTAAAAACGATGAATCCGATCATGCCGAAAAAGCTACATTCTGGACAGGCCTAAAAACACATTTTAGAACCATTTTCACAAAAAAGCGCAGTTTTTTTTTCATTTTTGACACAAAAACAGTGACCCCGGTCATGCCGAACTAGCGACATTCTGAACAGGCCTAAAAAACATTTTAAAACCATTTTCACAAAAAATTGCTGATTTCTATTTTGTCCCTAAAAACGATGACTCCGATCATGCCGAACTAGCGACATTTTGGACAGGCCTAAAAAAACATTTTAAAACCATTTTCACAAAAAAAGCTCCGATTTTTTTTTCATTTTTTGACACGAAAACAGTGACCCCGGTCATGCCGAAATAGCGACATTCTGGACAGGCCTAAAAAAAACATTTTAAAACCATTTTCACAAAAATTGCAGATTTCTATATTGTCCCTAAAAACGATGATTCCGATCATGCCGAAAAAGCTACATTCTGGACAGGCCTAAAAACACATTTTAGAACCATTTTCACAAAAAAGCGCAGTTTTTTTGTTTCATTTTTTGACACGAAAACAGTGACCCCGGTCATGCCGAAATAGCGACATTCTGGACAGGCCTAAAAAAAAACATTTTAAAACCATTTTAACAAAATTGCAGATTTCTATTTTGTCCCTAAAAACGATGACTCCGATCATGCCGAAAAAGCTACATTCTGGACAGGCCTAAAAAAACATTTTAAAACCATTTTCACAAAATTGCAGATTTCTATTTTGTCCCTAAAAACGATGACTCGGATCATGCCGAAAAAGCTACATTCTGGACAGGCCTAAAAAAAAATTTAAAACCATTTTCACCAAAAATTTTAGATTTTCTTTTTTCATTTTCGTGACACAAAAACAGTTACTCCGGTCATGCCAAACTAGCGACTTTCTGGACAGGCCTAAAAAACATTTTAAAACCATTTTCACCAAAAATTGCAGATTTCTATTTTTGTCACCAAAAACGATGACTCCGATCATGCCGAACTAGCGACATTCTGGAACGATGACTCCGATCATGCCGAAAAAGCTACATTCTGGACAGGCCTAAAAAAATTTTTTAAACCATTTTCACAAAAAATTTCAGATTTTCTTTTTCATTTTCGTGACACAAAAACAGTGACCCCGGTCATGCCGAACTAGCGACATTCTGAACAGGCCTAAAAAAACATTTTAAAACCATTTTCACAAAAAATTGCAGATTTTCTTTTTTCATTTTCGTGACACAAAAACAGTGACCCAGGTCATGCCGAAATAGCGACATTCTGGACAGGCCTAAAAAACATTTTAAAACCATTTTCACAAAAATTGCAGATTTCTATATTGTCCCTAAAAACGATGACTCCGATCATGCCGAAAAAGCTACATTCTGGACAGGCCTAAAAACACATTTTAGAACCATTTTCACAAAAAAGCGCAGTTTTTTTTTCATTTTTGACACAAAAACAGTGACCCCGGTCATGCCGAACTAGCGACATTCTGAACAGGCCTAAAAAACATTTTAAAACCATTTTCACAAAAAATTGCTGATTTCTATTTTGTCCCTAAAAACGATGACTCCGATCATGCCGAACTAGCGACATTTTGGACAGGCCTAAAAAAACATTTTAAAACCATTTTCACAAAAAAGCTCAGATTTTTTTTTTCATTTTTTGACACGAAAACAGTGACCCCGGTCATGCCGAAATAGCGACATTCTGGACAGGCCTAAAAAAAACATTTTAAAACCATTTTAACAAAAATTGCAGATTTCTATTTTGTCCCTAAAAACGATGACTCCGATCATGCCGAAAAAGCTACATTCTGGACAGGCCTAAAAAAAACATTTTAAAACCATTTTCACAAAAATTGCAGATTTCTATTTTGTCCCTAAAAACGATGACTCGGATCATGCCGAAAAAGCTACATTCTGGACAGGCCTAAAAAAAAAATGTAAAACCATTTTCACCAAAAATTTTAGATTTTCTTTTTTTCATTTTCGTGACACAAAAACAGTTACTCCGGTCATGCCAAACTAGCGACTTTCTGGACAGGCCTAAAAAAACATTTTAAAACCATTTTCACCAAAAATTGCAGATTTCTATTTTTGTCACCAAAAACGATGACTCCGATCATGCCGAACTAGCGACATTCTGGAACGATGACTCCGATCATGCCGAAAAAGCTACATTCTGGACAGGCCTAAAAAAAATTTAAAACCATTTTCACAAAAAATTTCAGATTTTCTTTTTTCATTTTCGTGACACAAAAACAGTGACCCCGGTCATGCCGAACTAGCGACATTCTGAACAGGCCTAAAAAAAACATTTTAAAACCATTTTCACAAAAAATTGCAGATTTTCTTTTTTTCATTTTCGTGACACAAAAACAGTGACCCAGGTCATGCCGAAATAGCGACATTCTGGACAGGCCTAAAAAAACATTTTAAAACCATTTTCACAAAAATTGCAGATTTCTATATTGTCCCTAAAAACGATGACTCCGATCATGCCGAAAAAGCTACATTCTGGACAGGCCTAAAAACACATTTTAGAACCATTTTCACAAAAAAGCGCAGTTTTTTTTTCATTTTTGACACAAAAACAGTGACCCCGGTCATGCCGAACTAGCGACATTCTGAACAGGCCTAAAAAACATTTTAAAACCATTTTCACAAAAAAGCTCAGATTTTTTTTTCATTTTTTGACACGAAAACAGTGACCCCGGTCATGCCGAAATAGCGACATTCTGGACAGGCCTAAAAAAAAACATTTTAAAACCATTTTCACAAAAATTGCAGATTTCTATTTTGTCCCTAAAAACGAAGACTCCGATCATGCCGAACTAGCGACATTTTGGACAGGCCTAAAAAAAACATTTTAAAACCATTTTCACAAAAAATTGCAGATTTTTTTTTTTCATTTTCGTGACATAAAAACAGTGACTCCGATCATGCCGAACTAGCGACATTCTGGACAGGCCTAAAAAAACATTTTAAAACCATTTTCACAAAAATTGCAGATTTCTATTTTGTCCCTAAAAACGATGACCCCGGTCATGCCGAACTAGCGACATTCTGAACAGGCCTAAAAAAAAACATTTTAAAACCATTTTCACAAAAAATTGCAGATTTTCTTTTTTTCATTTTCGTGACACAAAATCAGTGACCCAGGTCATGCCGAACTAGCGACATTCTGGACAGGCCTAAAAAATTTTTTTAAACCATTTTCACAAAAAAAGCGCAGTTTTTTTTTTTCATTTTTTGACACCTAAACAGTAACCCCGGTCATGCCGAAATAGCGACATTCTGGACAGGCCTAAAAAAAACATTTTAAAACCATTTTCACAAAAAAAGCTCAGATTTTTTTTTTCATTATATGACACCTAAACAGTAAGCCCGGTCATGCCGAAATAGCGACATTCTGGACAGGCCTAAAAAAACATTTTAAAACCATTTTCACAAAAATTGCAGATTTCTATATTGTCCCTAAAAACGATGACTCCGATCATGCCGAAAAAGCTACATTCTGGACAGGCCTAAAAACACATTTTAGAACCATTTTCACAAAAAAGCGCAGTTTTTTTTTCATTTTTTGACACAAAAACAGTGACCCCGGTCATGCCGAACTAGCGACATTCTGAACAGGCCTAAAAAAACATTTTAAAACCATTTTCACAAAAAATTGCAGATTTCTATTTTGTCCCTAAAAACGATGACTCCGATCATGCCGAACTAGCGACATTTTGGACAGGCCTAAAAAAACATTTTAAAACCATTTTCACAAAAAAAGCTCAGATTTTTTTTTTTCATTTTTTGACACGAAAACAGTGACCCCGGTCATGCCGAAATAGCGACATTCTGGACAGGCCTAAAAAAAACATTTTAAAACCATTTTCACAAAAATTGCAGATTTCTATATTGTCCCTAAAAACGATGACTCCGATCATGCCGAAAAAGCTACATTCTGGACAGGCCTAAAAACACATTTTAGAACCATTTTCACAAAAAAAGCGCAGTTTTTTTTGTTTCATTTTTTGACACAAAAACAGTGACCCCGGTCATTCCGAACTAGCGACATTCTGAACAGGCCTAAAAAAACATTTTAAAACCATTTTCACAAAAATTGCAGATTTCTATTTTGTCCCTAAAAACGATGACTCCGATCATGCCGAACTAGCGACATTTTGGACAGGCCTAAAAAAAACATTTTAAAACCATTTTCACAAAAATTGCAGATTTCTATATTGTCCCTAAAAACGATGACTCCGATCATGCCGAAAAAGCTACATTCTGGACAGGCCTAAAAACACATTTTAGAACCATTTTCACAAAAAAAGCGCAGTTTTTTTTGTTTCATTTTTTGACACAAAAACTGTGACCCCGGTCATGCCGAACTAGCGACATTCTGAACAGGCCTAAAAAAACATTTTAAAACCATTTTCACAAAAAATTGCAGATTTCTATTTTGTCCCTAAAAACGATGACTCGGATCATGCCGAAAAAGCTACATTCTGGACAGGCCTAAAAAAAAAAATTAAAACCATTTTCACCAAAAATTTTAGATTTTCTTTTTTCATTTTCGTGACACAAAAACAGTTACTCCGGTCATGCCAAACTAGCGACTTTCTGGACAGGCCTAAAAAAAACATTTTAAAACCATTTTCACAAAAAAAGCGCAGTTTTTTTTGTTTCATTTTTTGACACAAAAACAGTTACTCCGGTCATGCCAAACTAGCGACTTTCTGGACAGGCCTAAAAAACATTTTAAAACCATTTTCACCAAAAATTGCAGATTTCTATTTTTGTCACCAAAAACGATGACTCCGATCATGCCGAACTAGCGACATTCTGGAACGATGACTCTGATCATGCCGAAAAAGCTACATTCTGGACAGGCCTAAAAAAAAAATGTAAAACCATTTTCACAAAAAATTGCAGATTTTCTTTTTTTCATTTTCGTGACACAAAAACAGTGACCCAGGTCATGCCGAAATAGCGACATTCTGGACAGGCCTAAAAAAACATTTTAAAACCATTTTCACAAAAATTGCAGATTTCTATATTGTCCCTAAAAACGATGACTCCGATCATGCCGAAAAAGCTACATTCTGGACAGGCCTAAAAACACATTTTAGAACCATTTTCACAAAAAAAGCGCAGTTTTTTTTTCATTTTTTGACACAAAAACAGTGACCCCGGTCATGCCGAACTAGCGACATTCTGAACAGGCCTAAAAAAACATTTTAAAACCATTTTCACAAAAAATTGCAGATTTCTATTTTGTCCCTAAAAACGATGACTCCGATCATGCCGAACTAGCGACATTTTGGACAGGCCTAAAAAAAACATTTTAAAACCATTTTCACAAAAAAGCTCAGATTTTTTTTTTCATTTTTGACACGAAAACAGTGACCCCGGTCATGCCGAAATAGCGACATTCTGGACAGGCCTAAAAAAAAACATTTTAAAACCATTTTAACAAAAATTGCAGATTTCTATTTTGTCCCTAAAAACGATGACTCCGATCATGCCGAAAAAGCTACATTCTGGACAGGCCTAAAAAAAACATTTTAAAACCATTTTCACAAAAATTGCAGATTTCTATTTTGTCCCTAAAAACGATGACTCGGATCATGCCGAAAAAGCTACATTCTGGACAGGCCTAAAAAAAAAATTTAAAACCATTTTCACCAAAAATTTTAGATTTTCTTTTTTCATTTTCGTGACACAAAAACAGTTACTCCGGTCATGCCAAACTAGCGACTTTCTGGACAGGCCTAAAAAAACATTTTAAAACCATTTTCACCAAAAATTGCAGATTTCTATTTTTGTCACCAAAAACGATGACTCCGATCATGCCGAACTAGCGACATTCTGGAACGATGACTCCGATCATGCCGAAAAAGCTACATTCTGGACAGGCCTAAAAAAAAATTTAAAACCATTTTCACAAAAAATTTCAGATTTTCTTTTTCATTTTCGTGACACAAAAACAGTGACCCCGGTCATGCCGAACTAGCGACATTCTGAACAGGCCTAAAAAAACATTTTAAAACCATTTTCACAAAAAATTGCAGATTTTCTTTTTTCATTTTCGTGACACAAAAACAGTGACCCCGGTCATGCCGAACTAGCGACATTCTGAACAGGCCTAAAAAACATTTTAAAACCATTTTCACAAAAATTGCAGATTTCTATTTTGTCCCTAAAAACGATGACTCCGATCATGCCGAACTAGCGACATTTTGGACAGGCCTAAAAAAACATTTTAAAACCATTTTCACAAAAAAGCTCAGATTTTTTTTTCATTTTTTGACACGAAAACAGTGACCCCGGTCATGCCGAAATAGCGACATTCTGGACAGGCCTAAAAAAAACATTTTAAAACCATTTTAACAAAAATTGCAGATTTCTATTTTGTCCCTAAAAACGATGACTCCGATCATGCCGAAAAAGCTACATTCTGGACAGGCCTAAAAAAACATTTTAAAACCATTTTCACAAAAATTGCAGATTTCTATTTTGTCCCTAAAAACGATGACTCGGATCATGCCGAAAAAGCTACATTCTGGACAGGCCTAAAAAAAAAATGTAAAACCATTTTCACCAAAAATTTTAGATTTTCTTTTTTTCATTTTCGTGACACAAAAACAGTTACTCCGGTCATGCCAAACTAGCGACTTTCTGGACAGGCCTAAAAAAACATTTTAAAACCATTTTCACCAAAAATTGCAGATTTCTATTTTTGTCACCAAAAACGATGACTCCGATCATGCCGAACTAGCGACATTCTGGAACGATGACTCCGATCATGCCGAAAAAGCTACATTCTGGACATGCCTAAAAAAAAAATTTTAAACCATTTTCACAAAAAATTTCAGATTTTCTTTTTTCATTTTCGTGACACAAAAACAGTGACCCCGGTCATGCCGAACTAGCGACATTCTGAACAGGCCTAAAAAAAACATTTTAAAACCATTTTCACAAAAAATTGCAGATTTTCTTTTTTTCATTTTCGTGACACAAAAACAGTGACCCAGGTCATGCCGAAATAGCGACATTCTGGACAGGCCTAAAAAAAACATTTTAAAACCATTTTCACAAAAATTGCAGATTTCTATATTGTCCCTAAAAACGATGACTCCGATCATGCCGAAAAAGCTACATTCTGGACAGGCCTAAAAACACATTTTAGATCCATTTTTGCAAAAAAAGCGCAGTTTTTTTTTTCATTTTTGACACAAAAACAGTGACCCCGGTCATGCCGAACTAGCGACATTCTGAACAGGCCTAAAAAAACATTTTAAAACCATTTTCACAAAAAAGCTCAGATTTTTTTTTCATTTTTGACACGAAAACAGTGACCCCGGTCATGCCGAAATAGCGACATTCTGGACAGGCCTAAAAAAAAACATTTTAAAACCATTTTCACAAAAATTGCAGATTTCTATTTTGTCCCTAAAAACGAAGACTCCGATCATGCCGAACTAGCGACATTTTGGACAGGCCTAAAAAAAACATTTTAAAACCATTTTCACAAAAAATTGCAGATTTTTTTTTTCATTTTCGTGACATAAAAACAGTGACTCCGATCATGCCGAACTAGCGACATTCTGGACAGGCCTAAAAAAACATTTTAAAACCATTTTCACAAAAATTGCAGATTTCTATTTTGTCCCTAAAAACGATGACTCCGATCATGCCGAAAAAGCTACATTCTGGACCGGCCTAAAAAAAAATTTAAAACCATTTTCACAAGAAATTGCAGATATTTTTTTTTTCATTTTCGTGACACAAAAACAGTGACCCCGGTCATGCCGAACTAGCGACATTCTGAACAGGCCTAAAAAAAAACATTTTAAAACCATTTTCACAAAAAATTGCAGATTTTCTTTTTTTCATTTTCGTGACACAAAATCAGTGACCCAGGTCATGCCGAACTAGCGACATTCTGGACAGGCCTAAAAAATTTTTTTAAACCATTTTCACAAAAAAACCGCAGTTTTTTTTTTTCATTTTTTGACACCTAAACAGTAACCCCGGTCATGCCGAAATAGCGACATTCTGGACAGGCCTAAAAAAAACATTTTAAAACCATTTTCACAAAAAAGCTCAGATTTTTTTTTTCATTATATGACACCTAAACAGTAAGCCCGGTCATGCCGAAATAGCGACATTCTGGACAGGCCTAAAAAAACATTTTAAAACCATTTTCACAAAAATTGCAGATTTCTATATTGTCCCTAAAAACGATGACTCCGATCATGCCGAAAAAGCTACATTCTGGACAGGCCTAAAAACACATTTTAGAACCATTTTCACAAAAAAAGCGCAGTTTTTTTTTTCATTTTTTGACACAAAAACAGTGACCCCGGTCATGCCGAACTAGCGACATTCTGAACAGGCCTAAAAAAACATTTTAAAACCATTTTCACAAAAAATTGCAGATTTCTATTTTGTCCCTAAAAACGATGACTCCGATCATGCCGAACTAGCGACATTTTGGACAGGCCTAAAAAAACATTTTAAAACCATTTTCACACAAAAAGCTCAGATTTTTTTTTTTCATTTTTTGACACGAAAACAGTGACCCCGGTCATGCCGAAATAGCGACATTCTGGACAGGCCTAAAAAAAACATTTTAAAACCATTTTCACAAAAATTGCAGATTTCTATATTGTCCCTAAAAACGATGACTCCGATCATGCCGAAAAAGCTACATTCTGGACAGGCCTAAAAACACATTTTAGAACCATTTTCACAAAAAAAGCGCAGTTTTTTTTGTTTCATTTTTTGACACAAAAACAGTGACCCCGGTCATTCCGAACTAGCGACATTCTGAACAGGCCTAAAAAAACATTTTAAAACCATTTTCACAAAAAATTGCAGATTTCTATTTTGTCCCTAAAAACGATGACTCCGATCATGCCGAACTAGCGACATTTTGGACAGGCCTAAAAAAAACATTTTAAAACCATTTTCACAAAAATTGCAGATTTCTATATTGTCCCTAAAAACGATGACTCCGATCATGCCGAAAAAGCTACATTCTGGACAGGCCTAAAAACACATTTTAGAACCATTTTCACAAAAAAAGCGCAGTTTTTTTTGTTTCATTTTTTGACACAAAAACAGTGACCCCGGTCATGCCGAACTAGCGACATTCTGAACAGGCCTAAAAAAACATTTTAAAACCATTTTCACAAAAAATTGCAGATTTCTATTTTGTCCCTAAAAACGATGACTCGGATCATGCCGAAAAAGCTACATTCTGGACAGGCCTAAAAAAAAAATTAAAACCATTTTCACCAAAAATTTTAGATTTTCTTTTTTTCATTTTCGTGACACAAAAACAGTTACTCCGGTCATGCCAAACTAGCGACTTTCTGGACAGGCCTAAAAAAAACATTTTAAAACCATTTTCACAAAAAAAGCGCAGTTTTTTTTGTTTCATTTTTTGACACAAAAACAGTTACTCCGGTCATGCCAAACTAGCGACTTTCTGGACAGGCCTAAAAAAACATTTTAAAACCATTTTCACCAAAAATTGCAGATTTCTATTTTTGTCACCAAAAACGATGACTCCGATCATGCCGAACTAGCGACATTCTGGAACGATGACTCTGATCATGCCGAAAAAGCTACATTCTGGACAGGCCTAAAAAAAAAATGTAAAACCATTTTCACAAAAAATTGCAGATTTTCTTTTTTTCATTTTCGTGACACAAAAACAGTGACCCAGGTCATGCCGAAAGAGCGACATTCTGGACAGGCCTAAAAAAACATTTTAAAACCATTTTCACAAAAATTGCAGATTTCTATATTGTCCCTAAAAACGATGACTCCGATCATGCCGAAAAAGCTACATTCTGGACAGGCCTAAAAACACATTTTAGAACCATTTTCACAAAAAAAGCGCAGTTTTTTTTTTCATTTTTTGACACAAAAACAGTGACCCCGGTCATGCCGAACTAGCGACATTCTGAACAGGCCTAAAAAAACATTTTAAAACCATTTTCACAAAAAATTGCAGATTTCTATTTTGTCCCTAAAAACGATGACTCCGATCATGCCGAACTAGCGACATTTTGGACAGGCCTAAAAAAAACATTTTAAAACCATTTTCACAAAAAAAGCTCAGATTTTTTTTTTCATTTTTTGACACGAAAACAGTGACCCCGGTCATGCCGAAATAGCGACATTCTGGACAGGCCTAAAAAAAAACATTTTAAAACCATTTTAACAAAAATTGCAGATTTCTATTTTGTCCCTAAAAACGATGACTCCGATCATGCCGAAAAAGCTACATTCTGGACAGGCCTAAAAAAACATTTTAAAACCATTTTCACAAAAATTGCAGATTTCTATTTTGTCCCTAAAAACGATGACTCGGATCATGCCGAAAAAGCTACATTCTGGACAGGCCTAAAAAAAAAATTTAAAACCATTTTCACCAAAAATTTTAGATTTTCTTTTTTTCATTTTCGTGACACAAAAACAGTTACTCCGGTCATGCCAAACTAGCGACTTTCTGGACAGGCCTAAAAAACATTTTAAAACCATTTTCACCAAAAATTGCAGATTTCTATTTTTGTCACCAAAAACGATGACTCCGATCATGCCGAACTAGCGACATTCTGGAACGATGACTCCGATCATGCCGAAAAAGCTACATTCTGGACAGGCCTAAAAAAAAAATTTAAAACCATTTTCACAAAAAATTTCAGATTTTCTTTTTTCATTTTCGTGACACAAAAACAGTGACCCCGGTCATGCCGAACTAGCGACATTCTGAACAGGCCTAAAAAAAACATTTTAAAACCATTTTCACAAAAAATTGCAGATTTTCTTTTTTTCATTTTCGTGACACAAAAACAGTGACCCCGGTCATGCCGAACTAGCGACATTCTGAACAGGCCTAAAAAAACATTTTAAAACCATTTTCACAAAAAATTGCAGATTTCTATTTTGTCCCTAAAAACGATGACTCCGATCATGCCGAACTAGCGACATTTTGGACAGGCCTAAAAAAAACATTTTAAAACCATTTTCACAAAAAAAGCTCAGATTTTTTTTTTCATTTTTTGACACGAAAACAGTGACCCCGGTCATGCCGAAATAGCGACATTCTGGACAGGCCTAAAAAAAACATTTTAAAACCATTTTAACAAAAATTGCAGATTTCTATTTTGTCCCTAAAAACGATGACTCCGATCATGCCGAAAAAGCTACATTCTGGACAGGCCTAAAAAAAACATTTTAAAACCATTTTCACAAAAATTGCAGATTTCTATTTTGTCCCTAAAAACGATGACTCGGATCATGCCGAAAAAGCTACATTCTGGACAGGCCTAAAAAAAAATGTAAAACCATTTTCACCAAAAATTTTAGATTTTCTTTTTTCATTTTCGTGACACAAAAACAGTTACTCCGGTCATGCCAAACTAGCGACTTTCTGGACAGGCCTAAAAAAACATTTTAAAACCATTTTCACCAAAAATTGCAGATTTCTATTTTTGTCACCAAAAACGATGACTCCGATCATGCCGAACTAGCGACATTCTGGAACGATGACTCCGATCATGCCGAAAAAGCTACATTCTGGACATGCCTAAAAAAAATTTTAAAACCATTTTCACAAAAATTTCAGATTTTCTTTTTTCATTTTCGTGACACAAAAACAGTGACCCCGGTCATGCCGAACTAGCGACATTCTGAACAGGCCTAAAAAAAACATTTTAAAACCATTTTCACAAAAAATTGCAGATTTTCTTTTTTTCATTTTCGTGACACAAAAACAGTGACCCAGGTCATGCCGAAATAGCGACATTCTGGACAGGCCTAAAAAAAACATTTTAAAACCATTTTCACAAAAATTGCAGATTTCTATATTGTCCCTAAAAACGATGACTCCGATCATGCCGAAAAAGCTACATTCTGGACAGGCCTAAAAACACATTTTAGAACCATTTTCACAAAAAATGCGCAGTTTTTTTTCATTTTTTGACACAAAAACAGTGACCCCGGTCATGCCGAACTAGCGACATTCTGAACAGGCCTAAAAAAACATTTTAAAACCATTTTCACAAAAAAAGCTCAGATTTTTTTTTTTCATTTTTTGACACGAAAACAGTGACCCCGGTCATGCCGAAATAGCGACATTCTGGACAGGCCTAAAAAAAAACATTTTAAAACCATTTTCACAAAAATTGCAGATTTCTATTTTGTCCCTAAAAACGAAGACTCCGATCATGCCGAACTAGCGACATTTTGGACAGGCCTAAAAAAAACATTTTAAAACCATTTTCACAAAAAATTGCAGATTTTTTTTTTTCATTTTCGTGACATAAAAACAGTGACTCCGATCATGCCGAACTAGCGACATTCTGGACAGGCCTAAAAAAACATTTTAAAACCATTTTCACAAAAATTGCAGATTTCTATTTTGTCCCTAAAAACGATGACTCCGATCATGCCGAAAAAGCTACATTCTGGACCGGCCTAAAAAAAAATTTAAAACCATTTTCACAAAAAATTGCAGATATTTTTTTTTTCATTTTCGTGACACAAAAACAGTGACCCCGGTCATGCCGAACTAGCGACATTCTGAACAGGCCTAAAAAAAAACATTTTAAAACCATTTTCACAAAAAATTGCAGATTTTCTTTTTTTCATTTTCGTGACACAAAATCAGTGACCCAGGTCATGCCGAACTAGCGACATTCTGGACAGGCCTAAAAAATTTTTTAAACCATTTTCACAAAAAAAGCGCAGTTTTTTTTTTTCATTTTTTGACACCTAAACAGTAACCCCGGTCATGCCGAAATAGCGACATTCTGGACAGGCCTAAAAAAAACATTTTAAAACCATTTTCACAAAAAAAGCTCAGATTTTTTTTTTCATTATATGACACCTAAACAGTAAGCCCGGTCATGCCGAAATAGCGACATTCTGGACAGGCCTAAAAAAACATTTTAAAACCATTTTCACAAAAATTGCAGATTTCTATATTGCCCCTAAAAACGATGACTCCGATCATGCCGAAAAAGCTACATTCTGGACAGGCCTAAAAACACATTTTAGAACCATTTTCACAAAAAAAGCGCAGTTTTTTTTTTCATTTTTTGACACAAAAACAGTGACCCCGGTCATGCCGAACTAGCGACATTCTGAACAGGCCTAAAAAACATTTTAAAACCATTTTCACAAAAATTGCAGATTTCTATTTTGTCCCTAAAAACGATGACTCCGATCATGCCGAACTAGCGACATTTTGGACAGGCCTAAAAAACATTTTAAAACCATTTTCACAAAAAAGCTCAGATTTTTTTTTTCATTTTTTGACACCTAAACAGTAACCCCGGTCATGCCGAAATAGCGACATTCTGGACAGGCCTAAAAAAACATTTTAAAACCATTTTCACAAAAATTGCAGATTTCTATATTGTCCCTAAAAACGATGACTCCGATCATGCCGAAAAAGCTACATTCTGGACAGGCCTAAAAACACATTTTAGAACCATTTTCACAAAAAAAGCGCAGTTTTTTTTGTTTCATTTTTTGACACAAAAACAGTGACCCCGGTCATTCCGAACTAGCGACATTCTGAACAGGCCTAAAAAAACATTTTAAAACCATTTTCACAAAAAATTGCAGATTTCTATTTTGTCCCTAAAAACGATGACTCCGATCATGCCGAACTAGCGACATTTTGGACAGGCCTAAAAAAAACATTTTAAAACCATTTTCACAAAAAATTGCAGATTTCTATTTTGTCCCTAAAAACGATGACTCGGATCATGCCGAAAAAGCTACATTCTGGACAGGCCTAAAAAAAAAAATTAAAACCATTTTCACCAAAAATTTTAGATTTTCTTTTTTTCATTTTCGTGACACAAAAACAGTTACTCCGGTCATGCCAAACTAGCGACTTTCTGGACAGGCCTAAAAAAAACATTTTAAAACCATTTTCACAAAAAAAGCGCAGTTTTTTTTGTTTCATTTTTTGACACAAAAACAGTGACCCCGGTCATGCCGAACTAGCGACATTCTGAACAGGCCTAAAAAAACATTTTAAAACCATTTTCACAAAAAATTGCAGATTTCTATTTTGTCCCTAAAAACGATGACTCGGATCATGCCGAAAAAGCTACATTCTGGACAGGCCTAAAAAAAAAATTTAAAACCATTTTCACCAATAATTTTAGATTTTCTTTTTTTCATTTTCGTGACACAAAAACAGTTACTCCGGTCATGCCAAACTAGCGACTTTCTGGACAGGCCTAAAAAAACATTTTAAAACCATTTTCACCAAAAATTGCAGATTTCTATTTTTGTCACCAAAAACGATGACTCCGATCATGCCGAACTAGCGACATTCTGGAACGATGACTCTGATCATGCCGAAAAAGCTACATTCTGGACAGGCCTAAAAAAAAAATGTAAAACCATTTTCACAAAAAATTGCAGATTTTCTTTTTTCATTTTCGTGACACAAAAACAGTGACCCAGGTCATGCCGAAATAGCGACATTCTGGACAGGCCTAAAAAACATTTTAAAACCATTTTCACAAAAATTGCAGATTTCTATATTGTCCCTAAAAACGATGACTCCGATCATGCCGAAAAAGCTACATTCTGGACAGGCCTAAAAACACATTTTAGAACCATTTTCACAAAAAAAGCGCAGTTTTTTTTTTCATTTTTTGACACAAAAACAGTGACCCCGGTCATGCCGAACTAGCGACATTCTGAACAGGCCTAAAAAAACATTTTAAAACCATTTTCACAAAAAATTGCAGATTTCTATTTTGTCCCTAAAAACGATGACTCCGATCATGCCGAACTAGCGACATTTTGGACAGGCCTAAAAAAACATTTTAAAACCATTTTCACAAAAAAAGCTCAGATTTTTTTTTTTCATTTTTTGACACGAAAACAGTGACCCCGGTCATGCCGAAATAGCGACATTCTGGACAGGCCTAAAAAAAACATTTTAAAACCATTTTAACAAAAATTGCAGATTTCTATTTTGTCCCTAAAAACGATGACTCCGATCATGCCGAAAAAGCTACATCCTGGACAGGCCTAAAAAAAACATTTTAAAACCATTTTCACAAAAATTGCAGATTTCTATTTTGTCCCTAAAAACGATGACTCGGATCATGCCGAAAAAGCTACATTCTGGACAGGCCTAAAAAAAAATTTAAAACCATTTTCACCAAAAATTTTAGATTTTCTTTTTTCATTTTCGTGACACAAAAACAGTTACTCCGGTCATGCCAAACTAGCGACTTTCTGGACAGGCCTAAAAAACATTTTAAAACCATTTTCACCAAAAATTGCAGATTTCTATTTTTGTCACCAAAAACGATGACTCCGATCATGCCGAACTAGCGACATTCTGGAACGATGACTCCGATCATGCCGAAAAAGCTACATTCTGGACAGGCCTAAAAAAAAAATTTAAAACCATTTTCACAAAAAATTTCAGATTTTCTTTTTTCATTTTCGTGACACAAAAACAGTGACCCCGGTCATGCCGAACTAGCGACATTCTGAACAGGCCTAAAAAAACATTTTAAAACCATTTTCACAAAAAATTGCAGATTTTCTTTTTTTCATTTTCGTGACACAAAAACAGTGACCTAGGTCATGCCGAACTAGCGACATTCTGGACAGGCCTAAAAAATTTTTTTAAACCATTTTCACAAAAAAAGCGCAGTTTTTTTTTTTTTTGGACACCTAAACAGTAAGCCCGGTCATGCCGAAATAGCGACATTCTGGACAGGCCTAAAAAAACATTTTAAAACCATTTTCACAAAAATTGCAGATTTCTATATTGTCCCTAAAAACGATGACTCCGATCATGCCGAACTAGCGACATTTTGGACAGGCCTAAAAAAAAACATTTTAAAACCATTTTCACAAAAAAAGCTCATATTTTTTTTTTTCATTTTTTGACACAAAAACAGTGACTCCGGTCATGCCGAACTAGCGAAAAACATTTTAGAACCATTTTAAAAAAAAAAGCTCAGATATTTTTTTTTTCATTTTTTGACACAAAAACAGTGACCCCGGTCATGCCGAACTAGCGACATTTTGGACAGGCCTAAAAAAAAACATTTTAGAACATTTTTCACAAAAAAAGCTCAGATTTTTTATTTTCATTTTTTGACACAAAAACAGTGACCCCGATCATGCCGAACTAGCGACTTTCTGCACAGGCCTAAAAAACATTTTAAAACCATTTTCACAAAAATTGCAGATTTCTATATTGTCCCTAAAAACGATGACTCCGATCATGCCGAAAAAGCTACATTCTGGACAGGCCTAAAAACACATTTTAGAACCATTTTCACAAAAAAAGCGCAGTTTTTTTTGTTTCATTTTTTTACACAAAAACAGTGACCCCGGTCATGCCGAACTAGCGACATTCTGAACAGGCCTAAAAAAACATTTTAAAACCATTTTCACAAAAAATTGCAGATTTCTATTTTGTCCCTAAAAACGATGACTCCGATCATGCCGAAATAGCGACATTCTGGACAGGCCTAAAAAAAATGTAAAACCATTTTCACAAAAAATTGCAGATTTTTTTTTTCATTTTCGTGACACAAAAACAGTTACTCCGGTCATGCCAAACTAGCGACTTTCTGGACAGGCCTAAAAAAACATTTTAAAACCATTTTCATAAAAAATTGCAGATTTCTATTTTTGTCACCAAAAACGATGACTCCGATCATGCCGAACTAGCGACATTTTGGACAGGCCTAAAAAAAACATTTTAGAACCATTTTCACAAAAAAAGCTCAGATATTTTTATTTTCATTTTCGTGACACAAAAACAGTGACCCCGGTCATGCCGAACTAGCGACATTCTGGACAGGCCTAAAAAAACATTTTAAAACCATTTTCACAAAAAATTGCAGATTTCTATTTTGTCCCTAAAAACGATGACTCCGATCATGCCGAAATAGCGACATTCTGGACAGGCCTAAAAAAAATGTAAAACCATTTTCACCAAAAATTGCAGATTTTTTTTTCATTTTCGTGACACAAAAACAGTTACTCCGGTCATGCCAAACTAGCGACTTTCTGGACAGGCCTAAAAAAACATTTTAAAACCATTTTCATAAAAATTGCAGATTTCTATTTTTGTCACCAAAAACGATGACTCCGATCATGCCGAACTAGCGACATTTTGGACAGGCCTAAAAAAACATTTTAGAACCATTTTCACAAAAAAGCTCAGATATTTTTATTTTCATTTTCGTGACACAAAAACAGTGACCCCGGTCATGCCGAACTAGCGACATTCTGGACAGGCCTAAAAAAACATTTTAAAACCATTTTCACAAAAATTGCAGATTTCTATTTTGTCCCTAAAAACGATGACTCCGATCATGCCGAAATAGCGACAATCTGGACAGGCCTAAAAAACATTTTAAAACCATTTTCATAAAAATTGCAGATTTCTATTTTTGTCACCAAAAACGATGACTCCGATCATGCCGAACTAGCGACATTTTGGACAGGCCTAAAAAAACATTTTAGAACCATTTTCACAAAAAAGCTCAGATATTTTTATTTTCATTTTCGTGACACAAAAACAGTGACCCCGGTCATGCCGAACTAGCGACATTCTGGACAGGCCTAAAAAACATTTTAAAACCATTTTCACAAAAAATTGCAGATTTCTATTTTGTCCCTAAAAACGATGACTCCGATCATGCAGAAATAGCGACAATCTGGACAGGCCTAAAAAAAATGTATAACCATTTTCACAAAAAGTTGCAGATTTTTTTTTTCATTTTCGTGACACAAAAACAGTGACCCCGGTCATGCCGATCTAGCGACATTCTGGACAGGCCTAAAAAAAACATTTTAAAACCATTTTCACAAAAAATTGCAGATTTCTATTTTGTCCCTAAAAACGATGACAACGATCATGCCAAAAAAGCGACATAATGGAAAGGCCTAAAAAAAAATTTTTAAACCATTTTCACAAAGAATTGAAGATTTTTTTATTTATTTTTTGACACAAAAACAGTGACCCCGGTCATGCCGAACTAGCGACATTCTGGACAGGCCTAAAAAAACATTTTAAAACCATTTTCACAAAAAATTGCAGATTTCTATTTTGTCCCTAAAAACGATGACTCCGACATGCCGAAATAGCGACATTCTGGACAGGCCTAAAAAAAATGTAAAACCATTTTCACAAAAAATTGCAGAATTTTTTTTTCATTTTCGTGACACAAAAACAGTTACTCCGGTCATGCCAAACTAGCGACTTTCTGGACAGGCCTAAAAAAACATTTTAAAACCATTTTCACAAAAAATTGCAGATTTCTATTTTGTCCCTAAAAACGATGACTCCGATCATGCCGAAATAGCGACATTCTGGACAGGCCTAAAAAAATGTAAAACCATTTTCACAAAAAATTGCCGATTTTTTTTTTCATTTTCGTGACACAAAAACAGTTACTCCGGTCATGCCAAACTAGCGACTTTCTGGACAGGCCTAAAAAAAAACATTTTAAAACCATTTTCATAAAAAATTGCAGATTTCTATTTTTGTCACCAAAAACGATGACTCCGATCATGCCGAACTAGCGACATTTTGGACAGGCCTAAAAAAACATTTTAGAACCATTTTCACAAAAAAGCTCAGATATTTTTCTTTTCATTTTCGTGACACAAAAACAGTGACCCCGGTCATGCCGAACTAGCGACATTCTGGACAGGCCTAAAAAACATTTTAAAACCATTTTCACAAAAATTGCAGATTTCTATTTTGTCCCTAAAAACGATGACTCCGATCATGCCGAAATAGCGACAATCTGGACAGGCCTAAAAAAATGTAAAACCATTTTCACAAAAAATTGCAGATTTTCTTTTTTTCATTTTCGTGACACAAAAACAGTGACCCCGGTCATGCCGAACTAGCGACATTCTGGACAGGCCTAAAAAAACATTTTAAAACCATTTTCACAAAAAATTGCAGATTTCTATTTTGTCCCTAAAAACGATGACAACGATCATGCCAAAAAAGCGACATAATGGAAAGGCCTAAAAATTTTTTTAAACCATTTTCACAAAAATTGAAGATTTTCTTTTTTCATTTTCGTGACACAAAAACAGTGACCCCGGTCATGCCGAACTAGCGACATTCTGGACAGGCCTAAAAAAAATGTAAAACCATTTTCACAAAAAATTGCACATTTTTTTTTCATTTTCGTGACACAAAAACAGTTACTCCGGTCATGCCAAACTAGCGACTTTCTGGACAGGCCTAAAAAAACATTTTAAAACCATTTTCATAAAAAATTGCAGATTTCTATTTTTGTCACCAAAAACGATGACTCCGATCATGCGGAACTAGCGACATTTTGGACAGGCCTAAAAAAAACATTTTAGAACCATTTTCACAAAAAAAGCTCAGATATTTTTATTTTCATTTTCGTGACACAAAAACAGTGACCCCGGTCATGCCGAACTAGCGACATTCTGGACAGGCCTAAAAAAACATTTTAATACCATTTTCACAAAAAATTGCAGATTTCTATTTTGTCCCTAAAAATGATGACTCCGATCATGCCGAAATAGCGACAATCTAGACAGGCCTAAAAAAAATGTAAAACCATTTTCACAAAAAATTGCAGATTTTTTTTTTCATTTTCGTGACACAAAAACAGTTACTCCGGTCATGCCAAACTACCGACTTTCTGGACAGGCCTAAAAAAACATTTTAAAACCATTTTCATAAAAAATTGCAGATTTATATTTTTGTCACCAAAAACGATGACTCCGATCATGCCGAAAAAGCTACATTCTGGACAGGCCTAAAAAAAAATTTTTAGAACCATTTTCACAAAAGAAGCTCAGATATTTTTTTTTTCATTTTCGTGACACAAAAACAGTGACCCCGGTCATGCCGAACTAGCGACATTCTGGACAGGCCTAAAAACACATTTTAACACCATTTTCATAAAAAATTGCAGATTTCTATTTTTGTCACCAAAAACGATGACTCCGATCATGCCGAACTAGCGACATTTTGGACAGGCCTAAAAAAAACATTTTAGAACCATTTTCACAAAAAAAGCTCAGATATTTTTATTTTCATTTTCGTGACACAAAAACAGTGACTCCGGTCATGCCGAACTAGCGAAAAACATTTTAGAACCATTTTCAAAAAAAAGCTCAGATATTTTTTTCTTCAGTTTTTGACACAAAAACAGTGACCCCGGTCATGCCGAACTAGCGACATTCTGGACAGGCCTAAAAAACATTTTAAAACCATTTTCACAAAAAATTGCAGATTTTTTTTTTTCATTTTCGTGACACAAAAACAGTGACCCCGGTCATGCCGAACTAGCGACATTCTGGACAGGCCTAAAAAAAATGTAAAACCATTTTCACAAAAAATTGCACATTTTTTTTTCATTTTCGTGACACAAAAACAGTTACTCCGGTCATGCCAAACTAGCGACTTTCTGGACAGGCCTAAAAAAACATTTTAAAACCATTTTCATAAAAAATTGCAGATTTCTATTTTTGTCACCATAAACGATGACTCCGATCATGCCGAACTAGCGACATTTTGGACAGGCCTAAAAAAAACATTTTAGAACCATTTTCACAAAAAAAGCTCAGATATTTTTATTTTCATTTTCGTGACACAAAAACAGTGACCCCGGTCATGCCGAACTAGCGACATTCTGGACAGGCCTAAAAAAACATTTTAAAACCATTTTCACAAAAAATTGCTGATTTTTTTTTTCATTTTCGTGACACAAAAACAGTGACTCTGGTCATGCCGAACTAGCGATAAACATTTTAGAACCATTTTCAAAAAAAAAGCTCAGATATTTTTTTTTTCATTTTTTGACACAAAAACAGTGACCCAGGTCATGCCGAACTAGCGACATTCTGGACAGGCCTAAAAAAAAACATTTTAAAACCACTTTCACAAAAAAAGCTCAGATATTTTTTTTTTCATTTTCGTGACACAAAAACAGTGACCCCGGTCATGCCGAACTAGCGACATTCTAGACAGGCCTAAAAAAACATTTTAAAACCATTTTCACAAAAAATTGCAGATTTCTATTTTGTCCCTAAAAACGATGACTCCGATCATGCCGAAATAGCGACATTCTGGACAGGCCTAAAAAAAATGTAAAACCATTTTCACAAAAAATTGCAGATTTTTTTTTTCATTTTCGTGACACAAAAACAGTTACTCCGGTCATGCCAAACTAGCGACTTTCTGGACAGGCCTAAAAAAACATTTTAAAACCATTTTCATAAAAAATTGCAGATTTCTATTTTTGTCACCATAAACGATGACTCCGATCATGCCGAACTAGCGACATTTTGGACAGGCCTAAAAAAAACATTTTAGAACCATTTTCACAAAAAAAGCTCAGATATTTTTATTTTCATTTTCGTGACACAAAAACAGTGACCCCGGTCATGCCTAACTAGCGACATTCTGGACAGGCCTAAAAAAACATTTTAAAACCATTTTCACAAAAAATTGCAGATTTCTATTTTGTCCCTAAAAACGATGACTCCGATCATGCCGAAATAGCGACAATCTGGACAGGCCTAAAAAAAATGTAAAACCATTTTCACAAAAAATTGCAGATTTTTTTTTTCATTTTTGTGACACAAAAACAGTGACCCCGGTCATGCCGATCTAGCGACATTCTGGACAGGCCTAAAAAAAACATTTTAAAACCATTTTCACAAAAATTGCAGATTTCTATTTTGTCCCTAAAAACGATGACAACGATCATGCCAAAAAGCGACATAATGGAAAGGCCTAAAAAAAATTTTTAAACCATTTTCACAAAAATTGAAGATTTTTTTTTTTTTTTTTTGACACAAAAACAGTGACCCCGGTCATGCCGAACTAGCGACATTCTGGACAGGCCTAAAAAAACATTTTAAAACCATTTTCACAAAAATTGCAGATTTCTATTTTGTCCCTAAAAACGATGACTCAGATCATGCCGAAATAGCGACATTCTGGACAGGCCTAAAAAAATGTAAAACCATTTTCACCAAAAATTGCAGATTTTTTTTTTCATTTTCGTGACACAAAAACAGTTACTCCGGTCATGCCAAACTAGCGACTTTCTGGACAGGCCTAAAAAACATTTTAAAACCATTTTCATAAAAATTGCAGATTTCTATTTTTGTCACCAAAAACGATGACTCCGATCATGCCGAACTAGCGACATTTTGGACAGGCCTAAAAAAACATTTTAGAACCATTTTCACAAAAAAGCTCAGATATTTTTATTTTCATTTTCGTGACACAAAAACAGTGACCCCGGTCATGCCGAACTAGCGACATTCTGGACAGGCCTAAAAAACATTTTAAAACCATTTTCACAAAAAATTGCAGATTTCTATTTTGTCCCTAAAAACGATGACTCCGACATGCCGAAATAGCGACATTCTGGACAGGCCTAAAAAAAATGTAAAACCATTTTCACAAAAAATTGCAGATTTTTTTTTTCATTTTCGTGACACAAAAACAGTTACTCCGGTCATGCCAAACTAGCGACTTTCTGGACAGGCCTAAAAAACATTTTAAAACCATTTTCACAAAAATTGCAGATTTCTATTTTGTCCCTAAAAACGATGACTCCGATCATGCCGAAATAGCGACATTCTGGACAGGCCTAAAAAAATGTAAAACCATTTTCACAAAAAATTGCAGATTTTTTTTTTCATTTTCGTGACACAAAAACAGTTACTCCGGTCATGCCAAACTAGCGACTTTCTGGACAGGCCTAAAAAAAAACATTTTAAAACCATTTTCATAAAAAATTGCAGATTTCTATTTTTGTCACCAAAAACGATGACTCCGATCATGCCGAACTAGCGACATTTTGGACAGGCCTAAAAAAAACATTTTAGAACCATTTTCACAAAAAAAGCTCAGATATTTTTCTTTTCATTTTCGTGACACAAAAACAGTGACCCCGGTCATGCCGAACTAGCGACATTCTGGACAGGCCTAAAAAAACATTTTAAAACCATTTTCACAAAAAATTGCAGATTTCTATTTTGTCCCTAAAAACGATGACTCCGATCATGCCGAAATAGCGACAATCTGGACAGGCCTAAAAAAAATGTAAAACCATTTTCACAAAAAATTGCAGATTTTTTTTTTCATTTTCGTGACACAAAAACAGTGACCCCGGTCATGCCGAACTAGCGACATTCTGGACAGGCCTAAAAAAAACATTTTAAAACCATTTTCACAAAAAATTGCAGATTTCTATTTTGTCCCTAAAAACGATGACAACGATCATGCCAAAAAAGCGACATAATGGAAAGGCCTAAAAAATTTTTTTTAAACCATTTTCACAAAAAATTGAAGATTTTCTTTTTTTCATTTTCGTGACACAAAAACAGTGACCCCGGTCATGCCGAACTAGCGACATTCTGGACAGGCCTAAAAAAAATGTAAAACCATTTTCACAAAAAATTGCACATTTTTTTTTTCATTTTCGTGACACAAAAACAGTTACTCCGGTCATGCCAAACTAGCGACTTTCTGGACAGGCCTAAAAAAACATTTTAAAACCATTTTCATAAAAAATTGCAGATTTCTATTTTTGTCACCAAAAACGATGACTCCGATCATGCGGAACTAGCGACATTTTGGACAGGCCTAAAAAAAACATTTTATAACCATTTTCACAAAAAAAGCTCAGATATTTTTATTTTCATTTTCGTGACACAAAAACAGTGACCCCGGTCATGCCGAACTAGCGACATTCTGGACAGGCCTAAAAAAACATTTTAATACCATTTTCACAAAAAATTGCAGATTTCTATTTTGTCCCTAAAAATGATGACTCCGATCATGCCGAAATAGCGACAATCTAGACAGGCCTAAAAAAAATGTAAAACCATTTTCACAAAAAATTGCAGATTTTTTTTTTCATTTTCGTGACACAAAAACAGTTACTCCGGTCATGCCAAACTACCGACTTTCTGGACAGGCCTAAAAAAACATTTTAAAACCATTTTCATAAAAAATTGCAGATTTATATTTTTGTCACCAAAAACGATGACTCCGATCATGCCGAAAAAGCTACATTCTGGACAGGCCTAAAAAAAATGTTTTAGAACCATTTTCACAAAAGAAGCTCAGATATTTTTTTTTTCATTTTCGTGACACAAAAACAGTGACCCCGGTCATGCCGAACTAGCGACATTCTGGACAGGCCTAAAAACACATTTTAACACCATTTTCATAAAAAATTGCAGATTTCTATTTTTGTCACCAAAAACGATGACTCCGATCATGCCGAACTAGCGACATTTTGGACAGGCCTAAAAAAAAACATTTTAGAACCATTTTCACAAAAAAAGCTCAGATATTTTTATTTTCATTTTCGTGACACAAAAACAGTGACTCCGGTCATGCCGAACTAGCGAAAAACATTTTAGAACCATTTTCAAAAAAAAAGCTCAGATATTTTTTTTCTTCAGTTTTTGACACAAAAACAGTGACCCCGGTCATGCCGAACTAGCGACATTCTGGACAGGCCTAAAAAACATTTTAAAACCATTTTCACAAAAAATTGCAGATTTTTTTTTTTCATTTTCGTGACACAAAAACAGTTACTCCGGTCATGCCAAACTAGCGACTTTCTGGACAGGCCTAAAAAAACATTTTAAAACCATTTTCATAAAAAATTGCAGATTTCTATTTTTGTCACCAAAAACGATGACTCCGATCATGCCGAACTAGCGACATTTTGGACAGGCCTAAAAAAAACATTTTTAGAACCATTTTCACAAAAAAAGCTCAGATTTTTTTATTTTCATTTTCGTGACACAAAAACAGTGACCCCGGTTATGCCGAACTAGCGACATTCTGGACAGGCCTAAAAACACATTTTAAAACCATTTTCATAAAAAATTGCAGATTTCTATTTTTGTCCCTAAAAACGATGACTCCGATCATGCCGAAAAAGCGACATTCTGGACAGGCCACATTTTTTTTTTTTTTCACCATTTTCACAAAAAATTGCAGATTTTTTTTTCATTTTCGTGACACAAAAACAGTGACTCCGGTCATGCCGAACTAGCGACATTCTGGACAGGCCTAAAAACACATTTTAACACCATTTTCATAAAAAATTGCAGATTTCTATTTTTGTCACCAAAAACGATGACTCCGATCATGCCGAACTAGCGACATTTTGGACAGGCCTAAAAAAAACATTTTTAGAACCATTTTCACAAAAAAAGCTCAGATTTTTTTATTTTCATTTTCGTGACACAAAAACAGTGACCCCGGTTATGCCGAACTAGCGACATTCTGGACAGGCCTAAAAACACATTTTAAAACCATTTTCATAAAAAATTGCAGATTTCTATTTTTGTCCCTAAAAACGATGACTCCGATCATGCCGAAAAAGCGACATTCTGGACAGGCCACATTTTTTTTTTTTTCACCATTTTCACAAAAAATTGCAGATTTTTTTTTTTCATTTTCGTGACACAAAAACAGTGACTCCGGTCATGCCGAACTAGCGACATTCTGGACAGGCCTAAAAACACATTTTAACACCATTTTCATAAAAAATTGCAGATTTCTATTTTTGTCACCAAAAACGATGACTCCGATCATGCCGAACTAGCGACATTTTGGACAGCCCTAAAAAAAACATTTTAGAACCATTTTCACAAAAAAGCTCAGATATTTTTATTTTCATTTTCGTGACACAAAAACAGTGACTCCGGTCATGCCGAACTAGCGAAAAACATTTTAGAACCATTTTCAAAAAAAAGATCAGATATTTTTTTCTTCATTTTTTGACACAAAAACAGTGACCCCGGTCATGCCGAACTAGCGACATTCTGGACAGGCCTAAAAAACATTTTAAAACCATTTTCACAAAAAATTGCAGATATTTTTTTTCATTTTCGTGACACAAAAACAGTTACTCCGGTCATGCCAAACTAGCGACTTTCTGGACAGGCCTAAAAAAACATTTTAAAACCATTTTCATAAAAATTGCAGATTTCTATTTTTGTCACCAAAAACGATGACTCCGATCATGCCGAACTAGCGACATTTTGGACAGGCCTAAAAAAACATTTTTAGAACCATTTTCACAAAAAAAGCTCAGATTTTTTTATTTTCATTTTCGTGACACAAAAACAGTGACCCCGGTTATGCCGAACTAGCGACATTCTGGACAGGCCTAAAAACACATTTTAAAACCATTTTCATAAAAATGGCAGATTTCTATTTTTGTCCCTAAAAACGATGACTCCGATCATGCCGAAAAAGCGACATTCTGGACAGGCCACATTATTTTTTTTTTCACCATTTTCACAAAAATTGCAGATTTTTTTTTTCATTTTCGTGACACAAAAACAGTGACTCCGGTCATGCCGAACTAGCGACATTCTGGACAGGCCTAAAAAAAAACATTTTAAAACCACTTTCACCAAAAATTGCAGATTTCTATTTTTGTCACCAAAAAGGATGACTCCGATCATGCCGAACTAGCGACATTTTGGACAGGCCTAAAAAAACATTTTAGAACCATTTTCACAAAAAAGCTCAGATATTTTTATTTTCATTTTCGTGACACAAAAACAGTGACCCGGTCATGCCGAACTAGCGAAAAACATTTTAGAACCATTTTCAAAAAAAAAGCTCAGATATTTTTTTTTTCATTTTCGTGACACAAAAACAGTGACCCCGGTCATGCCGAACTAGCGACATTCTGGACAGGCCTAAAAACACATTTTAACACCATTTTCATAAAAAATTGCAGATTTCTATTTTTGTCACCAAAAACGATGACTCCGATCATGCCGAACTAGCGACATTTTGGACAGGCCTAAAAAAAAACATTTTAGAACCATTTTCACAAAAAAAGCTCAGATATTTTTATTTTCATTTTCGTGACACAAAAACAGTGACTCCGGTCATGCCGAACTAGCGAAAAACATTTTAGAACCATTTTCAAAAAAAAAGCTCAGATATTTTTTTTCTTCATTTTTTGACACAAAAACAGTGACCCCGGTCATGCCGAACTAGCGACATTCTGGACAGGCCTAAAAAACATTTTAAAACCATTTTCACAAAAAATTGCAGATTTTTTTTTTTCATTTTCGTGACACAAAAACAGTTACTCCGGTCATGCCAAACTAGCGACTTTCTGGACAGGCCTAAAAAACATTTTAAAACCATTTTCATAAAAATTGCAGATTTCTATTTTTGTCACCAAAAACGATGACTCCGATCATGCCGAACTAGCGACATTTTGGACAGGCCTAAAAAAACATTTTTACAACCATTTTCACAAAAAAGCTCAGATTTTTTTATTTTCATTTTCGTGACACAAAAACAGTGACCCCGGTTATGCCGAACTAGCGACATTCTGGACAGGCCTAAAAACACATTTTAAAACCATTTTCATAAAAAATTGCAGATTTCTATTTTTGTCCCTAAAACGATGACTCCGATCATGCCGAAAAAGCGACATTCTGGACAGGCCACATTTTTTTTTTTTTCACCATTTTCACAAAAAAATGCTGATTTTTTTTTTCATTTTCGTGACACAAAAACAGTGACTCCGGTCATGCCGAACTAGCGACATTCTGGACAGGCCTAAAAAAAACATTTTAAAACCACTTTCACCAAAAATTGCAGATTTCTATTTTTGTCACCAAAAAGGATGACTCCGATCATGCCGAACTAGCGACATATTTGGACAGGCCTAAAAAAACATTTTAGAACCATTTTCACAAAAAAGCTCAGATATTTTTATTTTCATTTTCGTGACACAAAAACAGTGACTCGGTCATGCCGAACTAGCGAAAAACATTTTAGAACCATTTTCAAAAAAAAGCTCAGATATTTTTTTTTTCATTTTCGTGACACAAAAACAGTGACCCCGGTCATGCCGAACTAGCGACATTCTGGACAGGCCTAAAAACACATTTTAACACCATTTTCATAAAAATTGCAGATTTCTATTTTTGTCACCAAAAACGATGACTCCGATCATGCCGAACTAGCGACATTTTGGACAGGCCTAAAAAAAACATTTTAGAACCATTTTCACAAAAAAGCTCAGATATTTTTATTTTCATTTTCGTGACACAAAAACAGTGACTCCGGTCATGCCGAACTAGCGAAAAACATTTTAGAACCATTTTCAAAAAAAAGCTCAGATATTTTTTTCTTCATTTTTTGACACAAAAACAGTGACCCCGGTCATGCCGAACTAGCGACATTCTGGACAGGCCTAAAAAACATTTTAAAACCATTTTCACAAAAAATTGCAGATATTTTTTTTTCATTTTCGTGACACAAAAACAGTTACTCCGGTCATGCCAAACTAGCGACTTTCTGGACAGGCCTAAAAAAACATTTTAAAACCATTTTCATAAAAAATGGCAGATTTCTATTTTTGTCCCTAAAAACGATGACTCCGATCATGCCGAAAAAGCGACATTCTGGACAGGCCACATTATTTATTTTTTTCACCATTTTCACAAAAAATTGCAGATTTTTTTTTTTCATTTTCGTGACACAAAAACAGTGACTCCGGTCATGCCGAACTAGCGACATTCTGGACAGGCCTAAAAAAAAACATTTTAAAACCACTTTCACCAAAAATTGCAGATTTCTATTTTTGTCACCAAAAAGGATGACTCCGATCATGCCGAACTAGCGACATTTTGGACAGGCCTAAAAAAAACATTTTAGAACCATTTTCACAAAAAAAGCTCAGATATTTTTATTTTCATTTTCGTGACACAAAAACAGTGACTCCGGTCATGCCGAACTAGCGAAAAACATTTTAGAACCATTTTCAAAAAAAAAGCTCAGATATTTTTTTTTTCATTTTCGTGACACAAAAACAGTGACCCCGGTCATGCCGAACTAGCGACATTCTGGACAGGCCTAAAAAAAACATTTTAGAACCATTTTCACAAAAAAAGCTCAGATATTTTTATTTTCATTTTCGTGACACAAAAACAGTGACTCCGGTCATGCCGAACTAGCGAAAAACATTTTAGAACCATTTTCAAAAAAAAAGCTCAGATATTTTTATTTTCATTTTCGTGACACAAAAACAGTGACTCCGGTCATGCCGAACTAGCGAAAAACATTTTAGAACCATTTTCAAAAAAAAAGCTCAGATATTTTTTTTCTTCATTTTTTGACACAAAAACAGTGACCCCGGTCATGCCGAACTAGCGACATTCTGGACAGGCCTAAAAAACATTTTAAAACCATTTTCACAAAAAATTGCAGATATTTTTTTTTCATTTTCGTGACACAAAAACAGTTACTCCGGTCATGCCAAACTAGCGACTTTCTGGACAGGCCTAAAAAAACATTTTAAAACCATTTTCATAAAAAATGGCAGATTTCTATTTTTGTCCCTAAAAACGATGACTCCGATCATGCCGAAAAGCGACATTCTGGACAGGCCACATTATTTTTTTTTTCACCATTTTCACAAAAATTGCAGATTTTTTTTTCATTTTCGTGACACAAAAACAGTGACTCCGGTCATGCCGAACTAGCGACATTCTGGACAGGCCTAAAAAAAAACATTTTAAAACCACTTTCACCAAAAATTGCAGATTTCTATTTTTGTCACCAAAAAGGATGACTCCGATCATGCCGAACTAGCGACATTTTGGACAGGCCTAAAAAAACATTTTAGAACCATTTTCACAAAAAAGCTCAGATATTTTTATTTTCATTTTCGTGACACAAAAACAGTGACTCCGGTCATGCCGAACTAGCGAAAAACATTTTAGAACCATTTTCAAAAAAAAGCTCAGATATTTTTTTTCATTTTCGTGACACAAAAACAGTGACCCCGGTCATGCCGAACTAGCGACATTCTGGACAGGCCTAAAAACACATTTTAACACCATTTTCATAAAAATTGCAGATTTCTATTTTTGTCACCAAAAACGATGACTCCGATCATGCCGAACTAGCGACATTTTGGACAGGCCTAAAAAAACATTTTAGAACCATTTTCACAAAAAAAGCTCAGATATTTTTATTTTCATTTTCGTGACACAAAAACAGTGACTCGGTCATGCCGAACTAGCGAAAAACATTTTAGAACCATTTTCAAAAAAAAGCTCAGATATTTTTTTTCTTCATTTTTGACACAAAAACAGTGACCCCGGTCATGCCGAACTAGCGACATTCTGGACAGGCCTAAAAAACATTTTAAAACCATTTTCACAAAAATTGCAGATATTTTTTTTTCATTTTCGTGACACAAAAACAGTTACTCCGGTCATGCCAAACTAGCGACTTTCTGGACAGGCCTAAAAAACATTTTAAAACCATTTTCATAAAAAATTGCAGATTTCTATTTTTGTCACCAAAAACGATGACTCCGATCATGCCGAACTAGCGACATTTTGGACAGGCCTAAAAAAACATTTTTAGAACCATTTTCACAAAAAAGCTCAGATTTTTTTATTTTCATTTTCGTGACACAAAAACAGTGACCCCGGTTATGCCGAACTAGCGACATTCTGGACAGGCCTAAAAACACATTTTAAAACCATTTTCATAAAAAATTGCAGATTTCTATTTTTGTCCCTAAAAACGATGACTCCGATCATGCCGAAAAAGCGACATTCTGGACAGGCCACATTTTTTTTTTTTTCACCATTTTCACAAAAAATTGCAGATTTTTTTTTTTCATTTTCGTGACACAAAAACAGTGACTCCGGTCATGCCGAACTAGCGACATTCTGGACAGGCCTAAAAAAAACATTTTAAAACCACTTTCACCAAAAATTGCAGATTTCTATTTTTGTCACCAAAAAGGATGACTCCGATCATGCCGAACTAGCGACATTTTGGACAGGCCTAAAAAAACATTTTTAGAACCATTTTCACAAAAAAGCTCAGATTTTTTATTTTCATTTTCGTGACACAAAAACAGTGACCCCGGTTATGCCGAACTAGCGACATTCTGGACAGGCCTAAAAACACATTTTAAAACCATTTTCATAAAAAATTGCAGATTTCTATTTTTGTCCCTAAAAACGATGACTCCGATCATGCCGAAAAGCGACATTCTGGACAGGCCACATTTTTTTTTTCACCATTTTCACAAAAATTGCAGATTTTTTTTTCATTTTCGTGACACAAAAACAGTGACTCCGGTCATGCCGAACTAGCGACATTCTGGACAGGCCTAAAAAAAAACATTTTAAAACCACTTTCACCAAAAATTGCAGATTTCTATTTTTGTCACCAAAAAGGATGACTCCGATCATGCCGAACTAGCGACATATTTGGACAGGCCTAAAAAAACATTTTAGAACCATTTTCACAAAAAAGCTCAGATATTTTTATTTTCATTTTCGTGACACAAAAACAGTGACTCCGGTCATGCCGAACTAGCGAAAAACATTTTAGAACCATTTTCAAAAAAAAGCTCAGATATTTTTTTTTCATTTTCGTGACACAAAAACAGTGACCCCGGTCATGCCGAACTAGCGACATTCTGGACAGGCCTAAAAACACATTTTAACACCATTTTCATAAAAAATTGCAGATTTCTATTTTTGTCACCAAAAACGATGACTCCGATCATGCCGAACTAGCGACATTTTGGACAGGCCTAAAAAAAACATTTTAGAACCATTTTCACAAAAAAAGCTCAGATATTTTTATTTTCATTTTCGTGACACAAAAACAGTGACTCCGGTCATGCCGAACTAGCGAAAAACATTTTAGAACCATTTTCAAAAAAAAAGCTCAGATATTTTTTTTCTTCATTTTTTGACACAAAAACAGTGACCCCGGTCATGCCGAACTAGCGACATTCTGGACAGGCCTAAAAAACATTTTAAAACCATTTTCACAAAAAATTGCAGATATTTTTTTTCATTTTCGTGACACAAAAACAGTTACTCCGGTCATGCCAAACTAGCGACTTTCTGGACAGGCCTAAAAAAACATTTTAAAACCATTTTCATAAAAATTGCAGATTTCTATTTTTGTCACCAAAAATGATGACTCCGATCATGCCGAACTAGCGACATTTTGGACAGGCCTAAAAAAAACATTTTTAGAACCATTTTCACAAAAAAAGCTCAGATTTTTTTATTTTCATTTTCGTGACACAAAAACAGTGACCCCGGTTATGCCGAACTAGCGACATTCTGGACAGGCCTAAAAACACATTTTAAAACCATTTTCATAAAAAATTGCAGATTTCTATTTTTGTCCCTAAAAACGATGACTCCGATCATGCCGAAAAGCGACATTCTGGACAGGCCACATTTTTTTTTTTTCACCATTTTCACAAAAAATTGCAGATTTTTTTTTTTCATTTTCGTGACACAAAAACAGTGACTCCGGTCATGCCGAACTAGCGACATTCTGGACAGGCCTAAAAAAAACATTTTAAAACCACTTTCACCAAAAATTGCAGATTTCTATTTTTGTCACCAAAAAGGATGACTCCGATCATGCCGAACTAGCGACATTTTGGACAGGCCTAAAAAAAACATTTTAGAACCATTTTCACAAAAAAAGCTCAGATATTTTTATTTTCATTTTCGTGACACAAAAACAGTGACTCCGGTCATGCCGAACTAGCGAAAAACATTTTAGAACCATTTTCAAAAAAAAAGCTCAGATATTTTTTTTTTCATTTTCGTGACACAAAAACAGTGACCCCGGTCATGCCGAACTAGCGACATTCTGGACAGGCCTAAAAACACATTTTAACACCATTTTCATAAAAAATTGCAGATTTCTATTTTTGTCACCAAAAACGATGACTCCGATCATGCCGAACTAGCGACATTTTGGACAGGCCTAAAAAAAACATGTTAGAACCATTTTCACAAAAAAAGCTCAGATATTTTTATTTTCATTTTCGTGACACAAAAACAGTGACTCCGGTCATGCCGAACTAGCGAAAAACATTTTAGAACCATTTTCAAAAAAAAAGCTCAGATATTTTTTTTCTTCATTTTTTGACACAAAAACAGTGACCCCGGTCATGCCGAACTAGCGACATTCTGGACAGGCCTAAAAAACATTTTAAAACCATTTTCACAAAAAATTGCAGATATTTTTTTTTCATTTTCGTGACACAAAAACAGTTACTCCGGTCATGCCAAACTAGCGACTTTCTGGACAGGCCTAAAAAAACATTTTAAAACCATTTTCATAAAAAATTGCAGATTTCTATTTTTGTCACCAAAAACGATGACTCCGATCATGCCGAACTAGCGACATTTTGGACAGGCCTAAAAAAAACATTTTTAGAACCATTTTCACAAAAAAGCTCAGATTTTTTTATTTTCATTTTCGTGACACAAAAACAGTGACCCCGGTTATGCCGAACTAGCGACATTCTGGACAGGCCTAAAAACACATTTTAAAACCATTTTCATAAAAAATTGCAGATTTCTATTTTTGTCCCTAAAAACGATGACTCCGATCATGCCGAAAAAGCGACATTCTGGACAGGCCACATTTTTTTTTTTTTTCACCATTTTCACAAAAAATTGCAGATTTTTTTTTTCATTTTCGTGACACAAAAACAGTGACTCCGGTCATGCCGAACTAGCGACATTCTGGACAGGCCTAAAAAAAACATTTTAAAACCACTTTCACCAAAAATTGCAGATTTCTATTTTTGTCACCAAAAAGGATGACTCCGATCATGCCGAACTAGCGACATTTTGGACAGGCCTAAAAAAAACATTTTAGAACCATTTTCACAAAAAAGCTCAGATATTTTTATTTTCATTTTCGTGACACAAAAACAGTGACTCCGGTCATGCCGAACTAGCGAAAAACATTTTAGAACCATTTTCAAAAAAAAAGCTCAGATATTTTTTTTTTCATTTTCGTGACACAAAAACAGTGACCCCGGTCATGCCGAACTAGCGACATTCTGGACAGGCCTAAAAACACATTTTAACACCATTTTCATAAAAAATTGCAGATTTCTATTTTTGTCACCAAAAACGATGACTCCGATCATGCCGAACTAGCGACATTTTGGACAGGCCTAAAAAAAACATTTTAGAACCATTTTCACAAAAAAAGCTCAGATATTTTTATTTTCATTTTCGTGACACAAAAACAGTGACTCCGGTCATGCCGAACTAGCGAAAAACATTTTAGAACCATTTTCAAAAAAAAAGCTCAGATATTTTTATTTTCATTTTCGTGACACAAAAACAGTGACCCCGGTTATGCCGAACTAGCGACATTCTGGACAGGCCTAAAAAACATTTTAAAACCATTTTCACAAAAAATTGCAGATATTTTTTTTTCATTTTCGTGACACAAAAACAGTTACTCCGGTCATGCCAAACTAGCGACTTTCTGGACAGGCCTAAAAAACATTTTAAAACCATTTTCATAAAAATTGCAGATTTCTATTTTTGTCACCAAAAACGATGACTCCGATCATGCCGAACTAGCGACATTTTGGACAGGCCTAAAAAAACATTTTTAGAACCATTTTCACAAAAAAGCTCAGATTTTTTTATTTTCATTTTCGTGACACAAAAACAGTGACCCCGGTTATGCCGAACTAGCGACATTCTGGACAGGCCTAAAAACACATTTTAAAACCATTTTCATAAAAAATTGCAGATTTCTATTTTTGTCCCTAAAAACGATGACTCCGATCATGCCGAAAAAGCGACATTCTGGACAGGCCACATTTTTTTTTTTTTTCACCATTTTCACAAAAAATTGCAGATTTTTTTTTTTCATTTTCGTGACACAAAAACAGTGACTCCGGTCATGCCGAACTAGCGACATTCTGGACAGGCCTAAAAAAAAACATTTTAAAACCACTTTCACCAAAAATTGCAGATTTCTATTTTTGTCACCAAAAAGGATGACTCCGATCATGCCGAACTAGCGACATTTTGGACAGGCCTAAAAAAAACATTTTTAGAACCATTTTCACAAAAAAAGCTCAGATTTTTTTATTTTCATTTTCGTGACACAAAAACAGTGACCCCGGTTATGCCGAACTAGCGACATTCTGGACAGGCCTAAAAAAAAACATTTTAAAACCACTTTCACCAAAAATTGCAGATTTCTATTTTTGTCACCAAAAAGGATGACTCCGATCATGCCGAACTAGCGACATTTTGGACAGGCCTAAAAAAAAACATTTTTAGAACCATTTTCACAAAAAAAGCTCAGATTTTTTTATTTTCATTTTCGTGACACAAAAACAGTGACCCCGGTTATGCCGAACTAGCGACATTCTGGACAGGCCTAAAAACACATTTTAAAACCATTTTCATAAAAAATTGCAGATTTCTATTTTTGTCCCTAAAAACGATGACTCCGATCATGCCGAAAAGCGACATTCTGGACAGGCCACATTTTTTTTTTTCACCATTTTCACAAAAAATTGCAGATTTTTTTTTTTCATTTTCGTGACACAAAAACAGTGACTCCGGTCATGCCGAACTAGCGACATTCTGGACAGGCCTAAAAAAAACATTTTAGAACCATTTTCACAAAAAAAGCTCAGATATTTTTATTTTCATTTTCGTGACACAAAAACAGTGACTCCGGTCATGCCGAACTAGCGAAAAACATTTTAGAACCATTTTCAAAAAAAAGCTCAGATATTTTTTTTTTCATTTTCGTGACACAAAAACAGTGACCCCGGTCATGCCGAACTAGCGACATTCTGGACAGGCCTAAAAACACATTTTAACACCATTTTCATAAAAAATTGCAGATTTCTATTTTTGTCACCAAAAACGATGACTCCGATCATGCCGAACTAGCGACATTTTGGACAGGCCTAAAAAAACATTTTAGAACCATTTTCACAAAAAAAGCTCAGATATTTTTATTTTCATTTTCGTGACACAAAAACAGTGACTCCGGTCATGCCGAACTAGCGAAAAACATTTTAGAACCATTTTCAAAAAAAAAGCTCAGATATTTTTTTTCTTCATTTTTTGACACAAAAACAGTGACCCCGGTCATGCCGAACTAGCGACATTCTGGACAGGCCTAAAAAACATTTTAAAACCATTTTCACAAAAATTGCAGATATTTTTTTTCATTTTCGTGACACAAAAACAGTTACTCCGGTCATGCCAAACTAGCGACTTTCTGGACAGGCCTAAAAAAACATTTTAAAACCATTTTCATAAAAAATTGCAGATTTCTATTTTTGTCACCAAAAAGGATGACTCCGATCATGCCGAACTAGCGACATATTTGGACAGGCCTAAAAAAAACATTTTAGAACCATTTTCACAAAAAAAGCTCAGATATTTTTATTTTCATTTTCGTGACACAAAAACAGTTACTCCGGTCATGCCAAACTAGCGACTTTCTGGACAGGCCTAAAAAAACATTTTAAAACCATTTTCATAAAAAATTGCAGATTTCTATTTTTGTCACCAAAAACGATGACTCCGATCATGCCGAACTAGCGACATTTTGGACAGGCCTAAAAAAAACATTTTTAGAACCATTTTCAAAAAAAAAGCTCAGATATTTTTTTTCTTCATTTTTTGACACAAAAACAGTGACCCCGGTCATGCCGAACTAGCGACATTCTGGACAGGCCTAAAAAACATTTTAAAACCATTTTCACAAAAAATTGCAGATATTTTTTTTCATTTTCGTGACACAAAAACAGTTACTCCGGTCATGCCAAACTAGCGACTTTCTGGACAGGCCTAAAAAACATTTTAAAACCATTTTCATAAAAAATTGCAGATTTCTATTTTTGTCACCAAAAACGATGACTCCGATCATGCCGAACTAGCGACATTTTGGACAGGCCTAAAAAAAACATTTTTAGAACCATTTTCACAAAAAAAGCTCAGATTTTTTTATTTTCATTTTCGTGACACAAAAACAGTGACCCCGGTTATGCCGAACTAGCGACATTCTGGACAGGCCTAAAAACACATTTTAAAACCATTTTCATAAAAATTGCAGATTTCTATTTTTGTCCCTAAAACGATGACTCCGATCATGCCGAAAAGCGACATTCTGGACAGGCCACATTTTTTTTTTTCACCATTTTCACAAAAAATTGCAGATTTTTTTTTTTCATTTTCGTGACACAAAAACAGTGACTCCGGTCATGCCGAACTAGCGACATTCTGGACAGGCCTAAAAAAAAACATTTTAAAACCACTTTCACCAAAAATTGCAGATTTCTATTTTTGTCACCAAAAAGGATGACTCCGATCATGCCGAACTAGCGACATTTTGGACAGGCCTAAAAAAAACATTTTTAGAACCATTTTCACAAAAAAAGCTCAGATTTTTTTATTTTCATTTTCGTGACACAAAAACAGTGACCCCGGTTATGCCGAACTAGCGACATTCTGGACAGGCCTAAAAACACATTTTAAAACCATTTTCATAAAAAATTGCAGATTTCTATTTTTGTCCCTAAAAACGATGACTCCGATCATGCCGAAAAAGCGACATTCTGGACAGGCCACATTTTTTTTTTTCACCATTTTCACAAAAATTGCAGATTTTTTTTTCATTTTCGTGACACAAAAACAGTGACTCCGGTCATGCCGAACTAGCGACATTCTGGACAGGCCTAAAAAAACATTTTAGAACCATTTTCACAAAAAAGCTCAGATATTTTTATTTTCATTTTCGTGACACAAAAACAGTGACTCCGGTCATGCCGAACTAGCGAAAAACATTTTAGAACCATTTTCAAAAAAAAGCTCAGATATTTTTTTCTTCATTTTTGACACAAAAACAGTGACCCCGGTCATGCCGAACTAGCGACATTCTGGACAGGCCTAAAAAAAACATTTTAGAACCATTTTCACAAAAAAGCTCAGATATTTTTATTTTCATTTTCGTGACACAAAAACAGTTACTCCGGTCATGCCAAACTAGCGACTTTCTGGACAGGCCTAAAAAACATTTTAAAACCATTTTCATAAAAATTGCAGATTTCTATTTTTGTCACCAAAAACGATGACTCCGATCATGCCGAACTAGCGACATTTTGGACAGGCCTAAAAAAACATTTTTAGAACCATTTTCACAAAAAAAGCTCAGATTTTTTTATTTTCATTTTCGTTACACAAAAACAGTGACCCCGGTTATGCCGAACTAGCGACATTCTGGACAGGCCTAAAAACACATTTTAAAACCATTTTCATAAAAAATTGCAGATTTCTATTTTTGTCCCTAAAAACGATGACTCCGATCATGCCGAAAAGCGACATTCTGGACAGGCCATATTTTTTTTTTTCACCATTTTCACAAAAATTGCAGATTTTTTTTTCATTTTCGTGACACAAAAACAGTGACTCCGGTCATGCCGAACTAGCGACATTCTGGACAGGCCTAAAAAAACATTTTAAAACCACTTTCACCAAAAATTGCAGATTTCTATTTTTGTCACCAAAAAGGATGACTCCGATCATGCCGAACTAGCGACATTTTGGACAGGCCTAAAAAAAACATTTTTAGAACCATTTTCACAAAAAAAGCTCAGATTTTTTTATTTTCATTTTCGTGACACAAAAACAGTGACCCCGGTTATGCCGAACTAGCGACATTCTGGACAGGCCTAAAAACACATTTTAAAACCATTTTCATAAAAAATTGCAGATTTCTATTTTTGTCCCTAAAAACGATGACTCCGATCATGCCGAAAAAGCGACATTCTGGACAGGCCACATTTTTTTTTTTCACCATTTTCACAAAAAATTGCAGATTTTTTTTTTTCATTTTCGTGACACAAAAACAGTGACTCCGGTCATGCCGAACTAGCGACATTCTGGACAGGCCTAAAAAAAACATTTTAGAACCATTTTCACAAAAAAAGCTCAGATATTTTTATTTTCATTTTCGTGACACAAAAACAGTGACTCCGGTCATGCCGAACTAGCGAAAAACATTTTAGAACCATTTTCAAAAAAAAGCTCAGATATTTTTTTTTCATTTTCGTGACACAAAAACAGTGACCCCGGTCATGCCGAACTAGCGACATTCTGGACAGGCCTAAAAACACATTTTAACACCATTTTCATAAAAATTGCAGATTTCTATTTTTGTCACCAAAAACGATGACTCCGATCATGCCGAACTAGCGACATTTTGGACAGGCCTAAAAAAAACATTTTAGAACCATTTTCACAAAAAAGCTCAGATATTTTTATTTTCATTTTCGTGACACAAAAACAGTGACTCCGGTCATGCCGAACTAGCGAAAAACATTTTAGAACCATTTTCAAAAAAAAGCTCAGATATTTTTTTTCTTCATTTTTTGACACAAAAACAGTGACCCCGGTCATGCCGAACTAGCGACATTCTGGACAGGCCTAAAAAACATTTTAAAACCATTTTCACAAAAAATTGCAGATATTTTTTTTCATTTTCGTGACACAAAAACAGTTACTCCGGTCATGCCAAACTAGCGACTTTCTGGACAGGCCTAAAAAACATTTTAAAACCATTTTCATAAAAATTGCAGATTTCTATTTTTGTCACCAAAAAGGATGACTCCGATCATGCCGAACTAGCGACATATTTGGACAGGCCTAAAAAAACATTTTAGAACCATTTTCACAAAAAAGCTCAGATATTTTTATTTTCATTTTCGTGACACAAAAACAGTTACTCCGGTCATGCCAAACTAGCGACTTTCTGGACAGGCCTAAAAAACATTTTAAAACCATTTTCATAAAAATTGCAGATTTCTATTTTTGTCACCAAAAACGATGACTCCGATCATGCCGAACTAGCGACATTTTGGACAGGCCTAAAAAAACATTTTTAGAACCATTTTCACAAAAAAAGCTCAGATTTTTTTATTTTCATTTTCGTGACACAAAAACAGTGACCCCGGTTATGCCGAACTAGCGACATTCTGGACAGGCCTAAAAACACATTTTAAAACCATTTTCATAAAAAATTGCAGATTTCTATTTTTGTCCCTAAAAACGATGACTCCGATCATGCCGAAAAAGCGACATTCTGGACAGGCCACATTTTTTTTTTTTCACCATTTTCACAAAAAATTGCAGATTTTTTTTTTTCATTTTCGTGACACAAAAACAGTGACTCCGGTCATGCCGAACTAGCGACATTCTGGACAGGCCTAAAAAAAAACATTTTAAAACCACTTTCACCAAAAATTGCAGATTTCTATTTTTGTCACCAAAAAGGATGACTCCGATCATGCCGAACTAGCGACATTTTGGACAGGCCTAAAAAAAAACATTTTTAGAACCATTTTCACAAAAAAAGCTCAGATTTTTTATTTTCATTTTCGTGACACAAAAACAGTGACCCCGGTTATGCCGAACTAGCGACATTCTGGACAGGCCTAAAAACACATTTTAAAACCATTTTCATAAAAAATTGCAGATTTCTATTTTTGTCCCTAAAAACGATGACTCCGATCATGCCGAAAAAGCGACATTCTGGACAGGCCACATTTTTTTTTTTTTCACCATTTTCACAAAAAATTGCAGATTTTTTTTTTTCATTTTCGTGACACAAAAACAGTGACTCCGGTCATGCCGAACTAGCGACATTCTGGACAGGCCTAAAAAAAACATTTTAGAACCATTTTCACAAAAAAAGCTCAGATATTTTTATTTTCATTTTCGTGACACAAAAACAGTGACTCCGGTCATGCCGAACTAGCGAAAAACATTTTAGAACCATTTTCAAAAAAAAGCTCAGATATTTTTTTTTCATTTTCGTGACACAAAAACAGTGACCCCGGTCATGCCGAACTAGCGACATTCTGGACAGGCCTAAAAACACATTTTAACACCATTTTCATAAAAATTGCAGATTTCTATTTTTGTCACCAAAAACGATGACTCCGATCATGCCGAACTAAGCGACATTTTGGACAGGCCTAAAAAAACATTTTAGAACCATTTTCACAAAAAAGCTCAGATATTTTTATTTTCATTTTCGTGACACAAAAACAGTGACTCCGGTCATGCCGAACTAGCGAAAAACATTTTAGAACCATTTTCAAAAAAAAAGCTCAGATATTTTTTTTCTTCATTTTTTGACACAAAAACAGTGACCCCGGTCATGCCGAACTAGCGACATTCTGGACAGGCCTAAAAAACATTTTAAAACCATTTTCACAAAAAATTGCAGATATTTTTTTTTCATTTTCGTGACACAAAAACAGTTACTCCGGTCATGCCAAACTAGCGACTTTCTGGACAGGCCTAAAAAAACATTTTAAAACCATTTTCATAAAAAATTGCAGATTTCTATTTTTGTCACCAAAAAGGATGACTCCGATCATGCCGAACTAGCGACATATTTGGACAGGCCTAAAAAAAACATTTTAGAACCATTTTCACAAAAAAAGCTCAGATATTTTTATTTTCATTTTCGTGACACAAAAACAGTTACTCCGGTCATGCCAAACTAGCGACTTTCTGGACAGGCCTAAAAAAACATTTTAAAACCATTTTCATAAAAAATTGCAGATTTCTATTTTTGTCACCAAAAACGATGACTCCGATCATGCCGAACTAGCGACATTTTGGACAGGCCTAAAAAAAACATTTTTAGAACCATTTTCACAAAAAAAGCTCAGATTTTTTTATTTTCATTTTCGTGACACAAAAACAGTGACCCCGGTTATGCCGAACTAGCGACATTCTGGACAGGCCTAAAAACACATTTTAAAACCATTTTCATAAAAAATTGCAGATTTCTATTTTTGTCCCTAAAAACGATGACTCCGATCATGCCGAAAAAGCGACATTCTGGACAGGCCACATTTTTTTTTTTCACCATTTTCACAAAAAATTGCAGACTTTTTTTTTTCATTTTCGTGACACAAAAACAGTGACTCCGGTCATGCCGAACTAGCGACATTCTGGACAGGCCTAAAAAAAACATTTTTAGAACCATTTTCACAAAAAAAGCTCAGATTTTTTTATTTTCATTTTCGTGATACAAAAACAGTGACCCCGGTTATGCCGAACTAGCGACATTCTGGATAGGCCTAAAAACACATTTTAAAACCATTTTCATAAAAATTGCAGATTTCTATTTTTGTCCCTAAAAACGATGACTCCGATCATGCCGAAAAAGCGACATTCTGGACAGGCCACATTTTTTTTTTTTCACCATTTTCACAAAAAATTGCAGATTTTTTTTTTTCATTTTCGTGACACAAAAACAGTGACTCCGGTCATGCCGAACTAGCGACATTCTGGACAGGCCTAAAAAAAACATTTTAAAACCACTTTCACCAAAAATTGCAGATTTCTATTTTTGTCACCAAAAAGGATGACTCCGATCATGCCGAACTAGCGACATTTTGGACAGGCCTAAAAAAAACATTTTTAGAACCATTTTCACAAAAAAAGCTCAGATTTTTTTATTTTCATTTTCGTGACACAAAAACAGTGACCCCGGTTATGCCGAACTAGCGACATTCTGGACAGGCCTAAAAACACATTTTAAAACCATTTTCATAAAAATTGCAGATTTCTATTTTTGTCCCTAAAAACGATGACTCCGATCATGCCGAAAAGCGACATTCTGGACAGGCCACATTTTTTTTTTTTCACCATTTTCACAAAAAATTGCAGACTTTTTTTTCATTTTCGTGACACAAAAACAGTGACTCCGGTCATGCCGAACTAGCGACATTCTGGACAGGCCTAAAAAAACATTTTTAGAACCATTTTCACAAAAAAAGCTCAGATTTTTTTATTTTCATTTTCGTGATACAAAAACAGTGACCCCGGTTATGCCGAACTAGCGACATTCTGGATAGGCCTAAAAACACATTTTAAAACCATTTTCATAAAAAATTGCAGATTTCTATTTTTGTCCCTAAAAACGATGACTCCGATCATGCCGAAAAAGCGACATTCTGGACAGGCCACATTTTTTTTTTTCACCATTTTCACAAAAATTGCAGATTTTTTTTTCATTTTCGTGACACAAAAACAGTGACTCCGGTCATGCCGAACTAGCGACATTCTGGACAGGCCTAAAAAAAACATTTTAAAACCACTTTCACCAAAAATTGCAGATTTCTATTTTTGTCACCAAAAGGATGACTCCGATCATGCCGAACTAGCGACATTTTGGACAGGCCTAAAAAAAACATTTTTAGAACCATTTTCACAAAAAAAGCTCAGATTTTTTATTTTCATTTTCGTGACACAAAAACAGTGACCCGGTTATGCCGAACTAGCGACATTCTGGACAGGCCTAAAAACACATTTTAAAACCATTTTCATAAAAAATTGCAGATTTCTATTTTTGTCCCTAAAAACGATGACTCCGATCATGCCGAAAAAGCGACATTCTGGACAGGCCACATTTTTTTTTTTCACCATTTTCACAAAAAATTGCAGATTTTTTTTTTCATTTTCGTGACACAAAAACAGTGACTCCGGTCATGCCGAACTAGCGACATTCTGGACAGGCCTAAAAAAAAACATTTTAAAACCACTTTCACCAAAAATTGCAGATTTCTATTTTTGTCACCAAAAAGGATGACTCCGATCATGCCGAACTAGCGACATATTTGGACAGGCCTAAAAAAAACATTTTAGAACCATTTTCACAAAAAAAGCTCAGATATTTTTATTTTCATTTTCGTGACACAAAAACAGTGACTCCGGTCATGCCGAACTAGCGACATTCTGGACAGGCCTAAAAACACATTTTAACACCATTTTCATAAAAAATTGCAAATTTCTATTTTTGTCACCAAAAACGATGACTCCGATCATGCCGAACTAGCGCCATTTTGGACATGCCTAAAAAAAACATTTTAGAACCATTTTCACAAAAAAAGCTCAGATATTTTTATTTTCATTTTCGTGACACAAAAACAGTGACTCCGGTCATGCCGAACTAGCGACATTCTCGACAGGCCTAAAAAAAAACATTTTAAAACCACTTTCACCAAAAATTGCAGATTTCTATTTTTGTCACCAAAAAGGATGACTCCGATCATGCCGAACTAGCGACATATTTGGACAGGCCTAAAAAAAACATTTTAGAACCATTTTCACAAAAAAGCTCAGATATTTTTATTTTCATTTTCGTGACACAAAAACAGTGACTCCGGTCACGCCGAACTAGCGAAAAACATTTTAGAACCATTTTCAAAAAAAAGCTCAGATATTTTTTTCTTCATTTTTGACACAAAAACAGTGACCCCGGTCATGCCGAACTAGCGACATTCTGGACAGGCCTAAAAACATTTTAAAACCATTTTCACAAAAAATTGCAGATATTTTTTTTTCATTTTCGTGACACAAAAACAGTTACTCCGGTCATGCCAAACTAGCGACTTTCTGGACAGGCCTAAAAAACATTTTAAAACCATTTTCATAAAAAATTGCAGATTTCTATTTTTGTCACCAAAAACGATGACTCCGATCATACCGAACTAGCGACATTTTGGACAGGCCTAAAAAAAACATTTTTAGAACCATTTTCACAAAAAAAGCTCAGATTTTTTTATTTTCATTTTCGTGACACAAAAACAGTGACCCCGGTTATGCCGAACTAGCGACATTCTGGACAGGCCTAAAAACACATTTTAACCTGTTAGGGCTAGGGGGCAGCATTGACACGGCTGGATAAAAAACATACCCGATTTAATCTGGTTACCACTCCTACTCAGTAACTAGAATATGCATATACTTATTACATATGGATAGAAAACACCCTAAATTTTCTAAAACTGTTTGAATGGTGTCTGTGAGTATAACAGAACTCAAATGGCAGGTCAAAACCTGAGAGATTCCTTTACAGGAAGTGGCCTGTCTGACCATTTCTGGAACTTCTTTGCCATCTCTATCATTTACTAAGGATCTCTGCTCTAACGTGACACTTCCCACGTCGTCCATAGGCTCTCATAGCCCGGGAAAAAAGAGAATGTCGTCATTCCAGCCCCAGGCTGAAACACATTATCGCCTTTCTCAAGTGGCCCATCAAGAGACACTAGCTTATGCGCGTGACCCCGACCGCCCCCGCCTTTGGGATTTTTTCCTCTGTTTGCCGAAAAGGAGATTCCCTGTCGGAATTTTACCGCTTTTCTACGAGAAAAATGACGTAAAAATTGATTTTAAACAGCGGTTGACATGCTTCGACGTACGGCAATTGAATACTTTGAATTTTATTGTCAGGAATTGCGCCAGCGCGCGACACTTCTTTACTATTTCGGATAGTGTCTGGAACGCATCGAACAAAACGCCGCTATTCGGATATAACGATGGATTATTTTGGACCAAACCAACATTTGTTATTGAAGTAGACGTCCTGGGTGTGCATTCTGACGAAGACAACAAAAGGTAATGACATTTTTATAATAGTAAATATGATTATGGTGAGTGCTAAACTTGCCGGGTGTCTAAATAGCGAGCCCGTGATGCCTGGGCTATATACTTAGAATATTGCAAAATGTGCTTTCACCAAAAAGCTATTTTAAAATCGGACATATCGAGTGCATAGAGGAGGTCTGTATCTATAATTCTTAAAATAATTGTTATGCTTTTTGTGAACGTTTATCGTGAGTAATTTAGTAAAATGTTAGCGAATTCCCGTAAGTTTGCGGGGGTATGCTAGTTCTGAACGTCACATGCTAATGTAAAAAGCTGGTTTTTGATATAAATATGAACTTGATTGAACAAAACATGCATGTATTGTATAACATAATGTCCTAGGGTTGTCATCTGATGAAGATCATCAAAGGTGAGTGCTGCATTTAGCTGTCTTCTGGGTTTTGGTGACATTATATGCTGGCTTGAAAAATGGGTGTCTGATTATTTCTGGCTTGGTACTCTGCTGACATAATCTAATGTTTTGCTTTCGTTGTAAAGCCTTTTTGAAATCGGACAGTGTGGTTAGATTAACGAGAGTCTTATCTTTAAATGGCTGTAAAATAGTCATATGTTTGAGAAATTGAAGTAATAGGATTTTGAAGATTTTGAAAATCGCGCCACAGGCTGGCAGTGGATGTTACGTAGGTGGGACGAATTCGTCCCGCCGGTCCCATAGAGGTTAAAACCATTTTCATAAAAAATTGCAGATTTCTATTTTTGTCCCTAAAAACGATGACTCCGATCATGCCGAAAAAGCGACATTCTGGACAGGCCACATTTTTTTTTTTTTTCACCATTTTCACAAAAAATTGCAGATTTTTTTTTTTCATTTTCGTGACACAAAACAGTGACTCCGGTCATGCCGAACTAGCGACATTCTGGACAGGCCTAAAAAAAAACATTTTAAAACCACTTTCACCAAAAATTGCAGATTTCTATTTTTGTCACCAAAAAGGATGACTCCGATCATGCCGAACTAGCGACATTTTGGACAGGCCTAAAAAAAACATTTTAGAACCATTTTCACAAAAAAAGCTCAGATATTTTTATTTTCATTTTCGTGACACAAAAACAGTGACTCCGGTCATGCCGAACTAGCGAAAAACATTTTAGAACCATTTTCCAAAAAAAAGCTCAGATATTTTTTTTTTCATTTTCGTGACACAAAAACAGTGACCCCGGTCATGCCGAACTAGCGACATTCTGGACAGGCCTAAAAACACATTTTAACACCATTTTCATAAAAAATTGCAGATTTCTATTTTTGTCACCAAAAACGATGACTCCGATCATGCCGAACTAGCGACATTTTGGACAGGCCTAAAAAAAACATTTTAGAACCATTTTCACAAAAAAAGCTCAGATATTTTTATTTTCATTTTCGTGACACAAAAACAGTGACTCCGGTCATGCCGAACTAGCGAAAAACATTTTAGAACCATTTTCAAAAAAAAAGCTCAGATATTTTTTTTCTTCATTTTTTGACACAAAAACAGTGACCCCGGTCATGCCGAACTAGCGACATTCTGGACAGGCCTAAAAAACATTTTAAAACCATTTTCACAAAAAATTGCAGATATTTTTTTTTCATTTTCGTGACACAAAAACAGTTACTCCGGTCATGCCAAACTAGCGACTTTCTGGACAGGCCTAAAAAACATTTTAAAACCATTTTCATAAAAATTGCAGATTTCTATTTTTGTCACCAAAAACGATGACTCCGATCATGCCGAACTAGCGACATTTTGGACAGGCCTAAAAAAACATTTTTAGAACCATTTTCACAAAAAAGCTCAGATTTTTTATTTTCATTTTCGTGACACAAAAACAGTGACCCCGGTTATGCCGAACTAGCGACATTCTGGACAGGCCTAAAAACACATTTTAAAACCATTTTCATAAAAAATTGCAGATTTCTATTTTTGTCCCTAAAAACGATGACTCGATCATGCCGAAAAGCGACATTCTGGACAGGCCACATTTTTTTTTTTCACCATTTTCACAAAAATTGCAGATTTTTTTTTTCATTTTCGTGACACAAAAACAGTGACTCCGGTCATGCCGAACTAGCGACATTCTGGACAGGCCTAAAAAAAAACATTTTAAAACCACTTTCACCAAAAATTGCAGATTTCTATTTTTGTCACCAAAAAGGATGACTCCGATCATGCCGAACTAGCGACATATTTGGACAGGCCTAAAAAAAACATTTTAGAACCATTTTCACAAAAAAGCTCAGATATTTTTATTTTCATTTTCGTGACACAAAAACAGTGACTCCGGTCATGCCGAACTAGCGAAAAACATTTTAGAACCATTTTCAAAAAAAAAGCTCAGATATTTTTTTTTTCATTTTCGTGACACAAAAACAGTGACCCCGGTCATGCCGAACTAGCGACATTCTGGACAGGCCTAAAAACACATTTTAACACCATTTTCATAAAAATTGCAGATTTCTATTTTTGTCACCAAAAACGATGACTCCGATCATGCCGAACTAGCGACATTTTGGACAGGCCTAAAAAAACATTTTAGAACCATTTTCACAAAAAAAGCTCAGATATTTTTATTTTCATTTTCGTGACACAAAAACAGTGACTCCGGTCATGCCGAACTAGCGAAAAACATTTTAGAACCATTTTCAAAAAAAAGCTCAGATATTTTTTTCTTCATTTTTGACACAAAAACAGTGACCCCGGTCATGCCGAACTAGCGACATTCTGGACAGGCCTAAAAAACATTTTAAAACCATTTTCACAAAAAATTGCAGATATTTTTTTCATTTTCGTGACACAAAAACAGTTACTCCGGTCATGCCAAACTAGCGACTTTCTGGACAGGCCTAAAAAACATTTTAAAACCATTTTCATAAAAAATTGCAGATTTCTATTTTTGTCACCAAAAACGATGACTCCGATCATGCCGAACTAGCGACATTTTGGACAGGCCTAAAAAAACATTTTTAGAACCATTTTCACTAAAAAAGCTCAGATTTTTTTATTTTCATTTTCGTGACACAAAAACAGTGACCCCGGTTATGCCGAACTAGCGACATTCTGGACAGGCCTAAAAACACATTTTAAAACCATTTTCATAAAAATTGCAGATTTCTATTTTTGTCCCTAAAAACGATGACTCCGATCATGCCGAAAAAGCGACATTCTGGACAGGCCACATTTTTTTTTTTTTTCACCATTTTCACAAAAAATTGCAGATTTTTTTTTTTCATTTTCGTGACACAAAAACAGTGACTCCGGTCATGCCGAACTAGCGACATTCTGGACAGGCCTAAAAAAAACCATTTTAAAACCACTTTCACCAAAAATTGCAGATTTCTATTTTTGTCACCAAAAAGGATGACTCCGATCATGCCGAACTAGCGACATTTTGGACAGTCCTAAAAAAAACATTTTAGAACCATTTTCACAAAAAAAGCTCAGATATTTTTATTTTCATTTTCGTGACACAAAAACAGTGACTCCGGTCATGCCGAACTAGCGAAAAACATTTTAGAACCATTTTCAAAAAAAAGCTCAGATATTTTTTTTTCATTTTCGTGACACAAAAACAGTGACCCCGGTCATGCCAAACTAGCGACATTCTGGACAGGCCTAAAAACACATTTTAAAACCATTTTCATAAAAATTGCAGATTTCTATTTTTGTCCCTAAAAACGATGACTCCGATCATGCCGAAAAAGCGACATTCTGGACAGGCCACATTTTTTTTTTTCACCATTTTCACAAAAAATTGCAGATTTTTTTTTCATTTTCGTGACACAAAAACAGTGACTCCGGTCATGCCGAACTAGCGACATTCTGGACAGGCCTAAAAAAAACATTTTAAAACCACTTTCACCAAAAATTGCAGATTTCTATTTTTGTCACCAAAAAGGATGACTCCGATCATGCCGAACTAGCGACATATTTGGACAGGCCTAAAAAAACATTTTAGAACCATTTTCACAAAAAAGCTCAGATATTTTTTTTTCATTTTCGTGACACAAAAACAGTGACTCCGGTCATGCCGAACTAGCGACATTCTGGACAGGCCTAAAAAAAACATTTTAAAACCACTTTCACCAAAAATTGCAGATTTCTATTTTTGTCACCAAAAAGGATGACTCCGATCATGCCGAACTAGCGACATTTTGGACAGGCCTAAAAAAAACATTTTAGAACCATTTTCACAAAAAAAGCTCAGATATTTTTATTTTCATTTTCGTGACACAAAAACAGTGACTCCGGTCATGCCGAACTAGCGAAAAACATTTTAGAACCATTTTCAAAAAAAAAGCTCAGATATTTTTTTTTTCATTTTCGTGACACAAAAACAGTGACCCCGGTCATGCCAAACTAGCGACATTCTGGACAGGCCTAAAAACACATTTTAAAACCATTTTCATAAAAAATTGCAGATTTCTATTTTTGTCCCTAAAAACGATGACTCCGATCATGCCGAAAAAGTGACATTCTGGACAGGCCACATTTTTTTTTTTTTCACCATTTTCACAAAAAATTGCAGATTTTTTTTTTTCATTTTCGTGACACAAAAACAGTGACTCCGGTCATGCCGAACTAGCGACATTCTGGACAGGCCTAAAAAAAACATTTTAAAACCACTTTCACCAAAAATTGCAGATTTCTATTTTTGTCACCAAAAAGGATGACTCCGATCATGCCGAACTAGCGACATATTTGGACAGGCCTAAAAAAACATTTTAGAACCATTTTCACAAAAAAGCTCAGATATTTTTATTTTCATTTTCGTGACACAAAAACAGTGACTCCGGTCATGCCGAACTAGCGAAAAACATTTTAGAACCATTTTCAAAAAAAAGCTCAGATATTTTTTTTTCATTTTCGTGACACAAAAACAGTGACCCCGGTCATGCCGAACTAGCGACATTCTGGACAGGCCTAAAAACACATTTTAACACCATTTTCATAAAAATTGCAGATTTCTATTTTTGTCACCAAAAACAATGACTCCGATCATGCCGAACTAGCGACATTTTGGACAGGCCTAAAAAAACATTTTAGAACCATTTTCACAAAAAAGCTCAGATATTTTTATTTTCATTTTCGTGACACAAAAACAGTGACTCGGTCATGCCGAACTAGCGAAAAACATTTTAGAACCATTTTCAAAAAAAAGCTCAGATATTTTTTTTCTTCATTTTCGTGACACAAAAACAGTTACTCCGGTCATGCCAAACTAGCGACTTTCTGGACAGGCCTAAAAAACATTTTAAAACCATTTTCATAAAAATTGCAGATTTCTATTTTTGTCACCAAAAACGATGACTCCGATCATGCCGAACTAGCGACATTTTGGACAGGCCTAAAAAAACATTTTTAGAACCATTTTCACAAAAAAGCTCAGATTTTTTATTTTCATTTTCGTGACACAAAAACAGTGACCCCGGTTATGCCGAACTAGCGACATTCTGGACAGGCCTAAAAACACATTTTAAAACCATTTTCATAAAAATTGCAGATTTCTATTTTTGTCCCTAAAACGATGACTCCGATCATGCCGAAAAGCGACATTCTGGACAGGCCACATTTTTTTTTTTTCACCATTTTCACAAAAAATTGCAGATTTTTTTTTTCATTTTCGTGACACAAAAACAGTGACTCCGGTCATGCCGAACTAAGCGACATTCTGGACAGGCCTAAAAAAACATTTTAAAACCACTTTCACCAAAAATTGCAGATTTCTATTTTTGTCACCAAAAAGGATGACTCCGATCATGCCGAACTAGCGACATATTTGGACAGGCCTAAAAAAACATTTTAGAACCATTTTCACAAAAAAAGCTCAGATATTTTTATTTTCATTTTCGTGACACAAAAACAGTGACTCGGTCATGCCGAACTAGCGAAAAACATTTTAGAACCATTTTCAAAAAAAAGCTCAGATATTTTTTTTCATTTTCGTGACACAAAAACAGTGACCCCGGTCATGCCGAACTAGCGACATTCTGGACAGGCCTAAAAACACATTTTAACACCATTTTCATAAAAATTGCAGATTTCTATTTTTGTCACCAAAAACGATGACTCCGATCATGCCGAACTAGCGACATTTTGGACAGGCCTAAAAAAACATTTTAGAACCATTTTCACAAAAAAAGCTCAGATATTTTTATTTTCATTTTCGTGACACAAAAACAGTGACTCCGGTCATGCCGAACTAGCGAAAAACATTTTAGAACCATTTTCAAAAAAAAGCTCAGATATTTTTTTCTTCATTTTTGACACAAAAACAGTGACCCCGGTCATGCCGAACTAGCGACATTCTGGACAGGCCTAAAAAACATTTTAAAACCATTTTCACAAAAAATTGCAGATATTTTTTTTTCATTTTCGTGACACAAAAACAGTTACTCCGGTCATGCCAAACTAGCGACTTTCTGGACAGGCCTAAAAAAACATTTTAAAACCATTTTCATAAAAAATTGCAGATTTCTATTTTTGTCACCAAAAACGATGACTCCGATCATGCCGAACTAGCGACATTTTGGACAGGCCTAAAAAAAACATTTTTAGAACCATTTTCACTAAAAAAGCTCAGATTTTTTTATTTTCATTTTCGTGACACAAAAACAGTGACCCCGGTTATGCCGAACTAGCGACATTCTGGACAGGCCTAAAAACACATTTTAAAACCATTTTCATAAAAAATTGCAGATTTCTATTTTTGTCCCTAAAAACGATGACCCCGGTCATGCCGAACTAGCGACATTCTGGACAGGCCTAAAAAAAACATTTTAAAACCACTTTCACCAAAAATTGCAGATTTCAATTTTTTGTCAGCAAAAATGATGACTCCGATCATGCCGAACTAGCGACATTTTGGACAGGCCTAAAAAAAAACATTTTAAAACCATTTTCACAAAAAATTGCAGATTTCTATTTTGTCCCTAAAAACGATGACTCCGATCATGCCGAACTAGCGACATTTTGGACAGGCCTAAAAAAAACATTTTAGAACCATTTTCACAAAAAAAGCTCAGATATTTTTATTTTCATTTTCGTGACACAAAAACAGTGACTCCGGTCATGCCGAACTAGCGAAAAACATTTTAGAACCATTTTCAAAAAAAAAGCTCAGATATTTTTTTTTTCATTTTCGTGACACAAAAACAGTGACCCCGGTCATGCCAAACTAGCGACATTCTGGACAGGCCTAAAAACACATTTTAAAACCATTTTCATAAAAAATTGCAGATTTCTATTTTTGTCCCTAAAAACGATGACTCGATCATGCCGAAAAGCGACATTCTGGACAGGCCACATTTTTTTTTTTCACCATTTTCACAAAAAATTGCAGATTTTTTTTTTCATTTTCGTGACACAAAAACAGTGACTCCGGTCATGCCGAACTAGCGACATTCTGGACAGGCCTAAAAAAACATTTTAAAACCACTTTCACCAAAAATTGCAGATTTCTATTTTTGTCACCAAAAAGGATGACTCCGATCATGCCGAACTAGCGACATATTTGGACAGGCCTAAAAAAACATTTTAGAACCATTTTCACAAAAAAGCTCAGATATTTTTTTTTCATTTTCGTGACACAAAAACAGTGACTCCGGTCATGCCGAACTAGCGACATTCTGGACAGGCCTAAAAAAAACATTTTAAAACCACTTTCACCAAAAATTGCAGATTTCTATTTTTGTCACCAAAAAGGATGACTCCGATCATGCCGAACTAGCGACATTTTGGACAGGCCTAAAAAAACATTTTAGAACCATTTTCACAAAAAAGCTCAGATATTTTTATTTTCATTTTCGTGACACAAAAACAGTGACTCCGGTCATGCCGAACTAGCGAAAAACATTTTAGAACCATTTTCAAAAAAAAGCTCAGATATTTTTTTTTCATTTTCGTGACACAAAAACAGTGACCCCGGTCATGCCAAACTAGCGACATTCTGGACAGGCCTAAAAACACATTTTAAAACCATTTTCATAAAAAATTGCAGATTTCTATTTTTGTCCCTAAAAACGATGACTCGATCATGCCGAAAAAGTGACATTCTGGACAGGCCACATTTTTTTTTTTCACCATTTTCACAAAAAATTGCAGATTTTTTTTTTCATTTTCGTGACACAAAAACAGTGACTCCGGTCATGCCGAACTAGCGACATTTTGGACAGGCCTAAAAAAAACATTTTAGAACCATTTTCACAAAAAAAGCTCAGATATTTTTATTTTCATTTTCGTGACACAAAAACAGTGACTCCGGTCATGCCGAACTAGCGAAAAACATTTTAGAACCATTTTCAAAAAAAAGCTCAGATATTTTTTTTCTTCATTTTCGTGACACAAAAACAGTTACTCCGGTCATGCCAAACTAGCGACTTTCTGGACAGGCCTAAAAAAACATTTTAAAACCATTTTCATAAAAATTGCAGATTTCTATTTTTGTCACCAAAAACGATGACTCCGATCATGCCGAACTAGCGACATTTTGGACAGGCCTAAAAAAACATTTTTAGAACCATTTTCACAAAAAAGCTCAGATTTTTTATTTTCATTTTCGTGACACAAAAACAGTGACCCGGTTATGCCGAACTAGCGACATTCTGGACAGGCCTAAAAACACATTTTAAAACCATTTTCATAAAAAATTGCAGATTTCTATTTTTGTCCCTAAAACGATGACTCCGATCATGCCGAAAAAGCGACATTCTGGACAGGCCACATTTTTTTTTTTCACCATTTTCACAAAAATTGCAGATTTTTTTTCATTTTCGTGACACAAAAACAGTGACTCGGTCATGCCGAACTAGCGACATTCTGGACAGGCCTAAAAAAAAACATTTTAAAACCACTTTCACCAAAAATTGCAGATTTCTATTTTTGTCACCAAAAAGGATGACTCCGATCATGCCGAACTAAGCGACATATTTGGACAGGCCTAAAAAAAACATTTTAGAACCATTTTCACAAAAAAAGCTCAGATATTTTTATTTTCATTTTCGTGACACAAAAACAGTGACTCCGGTCATGCCGAACTAGCGAAAAACATTTTAGAACCATTTTCAAAAAAAAAGCTCAGATATTTTTTTTTTCATTTTCGTGACACAAAAACAGTGACCCCGGTCATGCCGAACTAGCGACATTCTGGACAGGCCTAAAAACACATTTTAACACCATTTTCATAAAAAATTGCAGATTTCTATTTTTGTCACCAAAAACGATGACTCCGATCATGCCGAACTAGCGACATTTTGGACAGGCCTAAAAAAAACATTTTAGAACCATTTTCACAAAAAAAGCTCAGATATTTTTATTTTCATTTTCGTGACACAAAAACAGTGACTCCGGTCATGCCGAACTAGCGAAAAACATTTTAGAACCATTTTCAAAAAAAAGCTCAGATATTTTTTTCTTCATTTTTGACACAAAAACAGTGACCCCGGTCATGCCAAACTAGCGACATTCTGGACAGGCCTAAAAAACATTTTAAAACCATTTTCACAAAAATTGCAGATATTTTTTTTCATTTTCGTGACACAAAAACAGTTACTCCGGTCATGCCAAACTAGCGACTTTCTGGACAGGCCTAAAAAAACATTTTAAAACCATTTTCATAAAAAATTGCAGATTTCTATTTTTGTCACCAAAAACGATGACTCCGATCATGCCGAACTAGCGACATTTTGGACAGGCCTAAAAAAACATTTTTAGAACCATTTTCACTAAAAAGCTCAGATTTTTTATTTTCATTTTCGTGACACAAAAACAGTGACCCCGGTTATGCCGAACTAGCGACATTCTGGACAGGCCTAAAAACACATTTTAAAACCATTTTCATAAAAATTGCAGATTTCTATTTTTGTCCCTAAAAACGATGACTCCGATCATGCCGAAAAAGCGACATTCTGGACAGGCCACATTTTTTTTTTTTCACCATTTTCACAAAAATTGCAGATTTTTTTTTTCATTTTCGTGACACAAAAACAGTGACTCGGTCATGCCGAACTAGCGACATTCTGGACAGGCCTAAAAAAACCATTTTAAAACCACTTTCACCAAAAATTGCAGATTTCTATTTTTGTCACCAAAAAGGATGACTCCGATCATGCCGAACTAGCGACATTTTGGACAGGCCTAAAAAAACATTTTAGAACCATTTTCACAAAAAAGCTCAGATATTTTTATTTTCATTTTCGTGACACAAAAACAGTGACTCCGGTCATGCCGAACTAGCGAAAAACATTTTAGAACCATTTTCAAAAAAAAAGCTCAGATATTTTTTTTTTCATTTTCGTGACACAAAAACAGTGACCCCGGTCATGCCAAACTAGCGACATTCTGGACAGGCCTAAAAACACATTTTAAAACCATTTTCATAAAAATTGCAGATTTCTATTTTTGTCCCTAAAAACGATGACTCCGATCATGCCGAAAAAGCGACATTCTGGACAGGCCACATTTTTTTTTTTTCTCACCATTTTCACAAAAAATTGCAGATTTTTTTTTTTCATTTTCGTGACACAAAAACAGTGACTCCGGTCATGCCGAACTAAGCGACATTCTGGACAGGCCTAAAAAAAACATTTTAAAACCACTTTCACCAAAAATTGCAGATTTCTATTTTTGTCACCAAAAAGGATGACTCCGATCATGCCGAACTAGCGACATATTTGGACAGGCCTAAAAAAACATTTTAGAACCATTTTCACAAAAAAAGCTCAGATATTTTTTTTTTCATTTTCGTGACACAAAAACAGTGACTCCGGTCATGCCGAACTAGCGACATTCTGGACAGGCCTAAAAAAAACATTTTAAAACCACTTTCACCAAAAATTGCAGATTTCTATTTTTGTCACCAAAAAGGATGACTCCGATCATGCCGAACTAGCGACATTTTGGACAGGCCTAAAAAAAACATTTTAGAACCATTTTCACAAAAAAAGCTCAGATATTTTTATTTTCATTTTCGTGACACAAAAACAGTGACTCCGGTCATGCCGAACTAGCGAAAAACATTTTAGAACCATTTTCAAAAAAAAAGCTCAGATATTTTTTTTTTCATTTTCGTGACACAAAAACAGTGACCCCGGTCATGCCAAACTAGCGACATTCTGGACAGGCCTAAAAACACATTTTAAAACCATTTTCATAAAAAATTGCAGATTTCTATTTTTGTCCCTAAAAACGATGACTCCGATCATGCCGAAAAAGTAACATTCTGGACAGGCCACATTTTTTTTTTTTTCACCATTTTCACAAAAAATTGCAGATTTTTTTTTTTCATTTTCGTGACACAAAAACAGTGACTCCGGTCATGCCGAACTAGCGACATTCTGGACAGGCCTAAAAAAAAACATTTTAAAACCACTTTCACCAAAAATTGCAGATTTCTATTTTTGTCACCAAAAAGGATGACTCCGATCATGCCGAACTAGCGACATATTTGGACAGGCCTAAAAAAAACATTTTAGAACCATTTTCACAAAAAAAGCTCAGATATTTTTATTTTCATTTTCGTGACACAAAAACAGTGACTCCGGTCATGCCGAACTAGCGAAAAACATTTTAGAACCATTTTCAAAAAAAAGCTCAGATATTTTTTTTTTCATTTTCGTGACACAAAAACAGTGACCCCGGTCATGCCGAACTAGCGACATTCTGGACAGGCCTAAAAACACATTTTAACACCATTTTCATAAAAAATTGCAGATTTCTATTTTTGTCACCAAAAACAATGACTCCGATCATGCCGAACTAGCGACATTTTGGACAGGCCTAAAAAAACATTTTAGAACCATTTTCACAAAAAAAGCTCAGATATTTTTATTTTCATTTTCGTGACACAAAAACAGTGACTCCGGTCATGCCGAACTAGCGAAAAACATTTTAGAACCATTTTCAAAAAAAAAGCTCAGATATTTTTTTTCTTCATTTTCGTGACACAAAAACAGTTACTCCGGTCATGCCAAACTAGCGACTTTCTGGACAGGCCTAAAAAAACATTTTAAAACCATTTTCATAAAAAATTGCAGATTTCTATTTTTGTCACCAAAAACGATGACTCCGATCATGCCGAACTAGCGACATTTTGGACAGGCCTAAAAAAAACATTTTTAGAACCATTTTCACAAAAAAAGCTCAGATTTTTTTATTTTCATTTTCGTGACACAAAAACAGTGACCCCGGTTATGCCGAACTAGCGACATTCTGGACAGGCCTAAAAACACATTTTAAAACCATTTTCATAAAAAATTGCAGATTTCTATTTTTGTCCCTAAAAACGATGACTCCGATCATGCCGAAAAGCGACATTCTGGACAGGCCACATTTTTTTTTTTTCACCATTTTCACAAAAATTGCAGATTTTTTTTTCATTTTCGTGACACAAAAACAGTGACTCCGGTCATGCCGAACTAGCGACATTCTGGACAGGCCTAAAAAAAAACATTTTAAAACCACTTTCACCAAAAATTGCAGATTTCTATTTTTGTCACCAAAAAGGATGACTCCGATCATGCCGAACTAGCGACATATTTGGACAGGCCTAAAAAAAACATTTTAGAACCATTTTCACAAAAAAAGCTCAGATATTTTTATTTTCATTTTCGTGACACAAAAACAGTGACTCCGGTCATGCCGAACTAGCGACATTCTGGACAGGCCTAAAAACACATTTTAACACCATTTTCATAAAAAATTGCAAATTTCTATTTTTGTCACCAAAAACGATGACTCCGATCATGCCGAACTAGCGCCATTTTGGACATGCCTAAAAAAAAACATTTTAGAACCATTTTCACAAAAAAAGCTCAGATATTTTTATTTTCATTTTCGTGACACAAAAACAGTGACTCCGGTCATGCCGAACTAGCGACATTCTGGACAGGCCTAAAAAAAAACATTTTAAAACCACTTTCACCAAAAATTGCAGATTTCTATTTTTGTCACCAAAAAGGATGACTCCGATCATGCCGAACTAGCGACATTTTGGACAGGCCTAAAAAAAACATTTTTAGAACCATTTTCACAAAAAAAAGCTCAGATTTTTTTATTTTCATTTTCGTGACACAAAAACAGTGACCCCGGTTATGCCGAACTAGCGACATTCTGGACAGGCCTAAAAACACATTTTAAAACCATTTTCATAAAAAATTGCAGATTTCTATTTTTGTCCCTAAAAACGATGACTCCGATCATGCCGAAAAAGCGACATTCTGGACAGGCCACATTTTTTTTTTTTCACCATTTTCACAAAAAATTGCAGATTTTTTTTTTTCATTTTTGTGACACAAAAACAGTGACTCCGGTCATGCCGAACTAGCGACATTCTGGACAGGCCTAAAAAAAAACATTTTAAAACCACTTTCACCAAAAATTGCAGATTTCTATTTTTGTCACCAAAAAGGATGACTCCGATCATGCCGAACTAGCGACATTTTGGACAGGCCTAAAAAAAACATTTTTAGAACCATTTTCACAAAAAAGCTCAGATTTTTTATTTTCATTTTCGTGACACAAAAACAGTGACCCCGGTTATGCCGAACTAAGCGACATTCTGGACAGGCCTAAAAACACATTTTAAAACCATTTTCATAAAAAATTGCAGATTTCTATTTTTGTCCCTAAAAACGATGACTCCGATCATGCCGAAAAAGCGACATTCTGGACAGGCCACATTTTTTTTTTTTTTCACCATTTTCACAAAAAATTGCAGATTTTTTTTTTCATTTTCGTGACACAAAAACAGTTACTCCGGTCATGCCAAACTAGCAACTTTCTGGACAGGCCTAAAAAAACATTTTAAAACCATTTTCATAAAAAATTGCAGATTTCTATTTTTGTCACCAAAAACGATGACTCCGATCATGCCGAACTAGCGACATTTTGGACAGGCCTAAAAAAAACATTTTTAGAACCATTTTCACAAAAAAAGCTCAGATTTTTTATTTTCATTTTCGTGACACAAAAACAGTGACCCTGGTTATGCCGAACTAGCGACATTCTGGACAGGCCTAAAAACACATTTTAAAACCATTTTCATAAAAATTGCAGATTTCTATTTTTGTCCCTAAAAACGATGACTCCGATCATGCCGAAAAAGCGACATTCTGGACAGGCCACATTTTTTTTATTTTCACCATTTTCACAAAAAATTGCAGATTTTTTTTTTTCATTTTCGTGACACAAAAACAGTGACTCCGGTCATGCCGAACTAGCGACATTCTGGACAGGCCTAAAAAAAAACATTTTAAAACCACTTTCACCAAAATTGCAGATTTCTATTTTTGTCACCAAAAAGGATGACTCCGATCATGCCGAACTAGCGACATATTTGGACAGGCCTAAAAAAAACATTTTAGAACCATTTTCACAAAAAAAGCTCAGATATTTTTATTTTCATTTTCGTGACACAAAAACAGTGACTCCGGTCATGCCGAACTAGCGAAAAACATTTTAGAACCATTTTCAAAAAAAAGCTCAGATATTTTTTTCTTCATTTTTGACACAAAAACAGTGACCCCGGTCATGCCGAACTAGCGACATTCTGGACAGGCCTAAAAAACATTTTAAAACCATTTTCACAAAAAATTGCAGATATTTTTTTTCATTTTCGTGACACAAAAACAGTTACTCCGGTCATGCCAAACTAGCGACTTTCTGGACAGGCCTAAAAAACATTTTAAAACCATTTTCATAAAAATTGCAGATTTCTATTTTTGTCCCTAAAAACGATGACTCCGATCATGCCGAACTAGCGACATTTTGGACAGGCCTAAAAAAACATTTTTAGAACCATTTTCACAAAAAAGCTCAGATATTTTTATTTTCATTTTCGTGACACAAAAACAGTGACTCCGGTCATGCCGAACTAGCGAAAAACATTTTAGAACCATTTTCAAAAAAAAGCTCAGATATTTTTTTCTTCATTTTTTGACACAAAAACAGTGACCCCGGTCATGCCGAACTAGCGACATTCTGGACAGGCCTAAAAACATTTTAAAACCATTTTCACAAAAAATTGCAGATATTTTTTTTCATTTTCGTGACACAAAAACAGTTACTCCGGTCATGCCAAACTAGCAACTTTCTGGACAGGCCTAAAAAAACATTTTAAAACCATTTTCATAAAAATTGCAGATTTCTATTTTTGTCACCAAAAACGATGACTCCGATCATGCCGAACTAGCGACATTTTGGACAGGCCTAAAAAAACATTTTTAGAACCATTTTCACAAAAAAGCTCAGATTTTTTATTTTCATTTTCGTGACACAAAAACAGTGACCCCGGTTATGCCGAACTAGCGACATTCTGGACAGGCCTAAAAACACATTTTAAAACCATTTTCATAAAAAATTGCAGATTTCTATTTTTGTCCCTAAAAACGATGACTCCGATCATGCCGAAAAAGCGACATTCTGGACAGGCCACATTTTTTTTTTTTTCACCATTTTCACAAAAATTGCAGATTTTTTTTTCATTTTCGTGACACAAAAACAGTGACTCCGGTCATGCCGAACTAGCGACATTCTGGACAGGCCTAAAAAAAACATTTTAAAACCACTTTCACCAAAAATTGCAGATTTCTATTTTTGTCACCAAAAAGGATGACTCCGATCATGCCGAACTAGCGACATATTTGGACAGGCCTAAAAAAACATTTTAGAACCATTTTCACAAAAAAGCTCAGATATTTTTATTTTCATTTTCGTGACACAAAAACAGTGACTCCGGTCATGCCGAACTAGCGAAAAACATTTTAGAACCATTTTCAAAAAAAAGCTCAGATATTTTTTTTCTTCATTTTTTGACACAAAAACAGTGACCCCGGTCATGCCGAACTAGCGACATTCTGGACAGGCCTAAAAAACATTTTAAAACCATTTTCACAAAAATTGCAGATATTTTTTTTCATTTTCGTGACACAAAAACAGTTACTCCGGTCATGCCAAACTAGCGACTTTCTGGACAGGCCTAAAAAACATTTTAAAACCATTTTCATAAAAAATTGCAGATTTCTATTTTTGTCCCTAAAAACGATGACTCCGATCATGCCGAAAAGCGACATTCTGGACAGGCCACATTTTTTTTTTTCACCATTTTCACAAAAATTGCAGATTTTTTTTTTCATTTTCGTGACACAAAAACAGTGACTCGGTCATGCCGAACTAGCGACATTCTGGACAGGCCTAAAAAAAAACATTTTAAAACCACTTTCACCAAAAATTGCAGATTTCTATTTTTGTCACCAAAAGGATGACTCCGATCATGCCGAACTAGCGACATTTTGGACAGGCCTAAAAAAACATTTTAGAACCATTTTCACAAAAAAGCTCAGATATTTTTATTTTCATTTTCGTGACACAAAAACAGTGACTCCGGTCATGCCGAACTAGCGAAAAACATTTTAGAACCATTTTCAAAAAAAAGCTCAGATATTTTTTTTTCATTTTCGTGACACAAAAACAGTGACCCCGGTCATGCCAAACTAGCGACATTCTGGACAGGCCTAAAAACACATTTTAACACCATTTTCATAAAAATTGCAGATTTCTATTTTTGTCACCAAAAACGATGACTCCGATCATGCCGAACTAGCGACATTTTGGACAGGCCTAAAAAAACATTTTAGAACCATTTTCACAAAAAAAGCTCAGATATTTTTATTTTCATTTTCGTGACACAAAAACAGTGACTCCGGTCATGCCGAACTAGCGAAAAACATTTTAGAACCATTTTCAAAAAAAAGCTCAGATATTTTTTTTCTTCATTTTTGACACAAAAACAGTGACCCCCGGTCATGCCGAACTAGCGACATTCTGGACAGGCCTAAAAAACATTTTAAAACCATTTTCACAAAAAATTGCAGATATTTTTTTTTCATTTTCGTGACACAAAAACAGTTACTCCGGTCATGCCAAACTAGCGACTTTCTGGACAGGCCTAAAAAAACATTTTAAAACCATTTTCATAAAAAATTGCAGATTTCTATTTTTGTCACCAAAAACGATGACTCCGATCATGCCGAAAAAGCGACATTCTGGACAGGCCACATTTTTTTTTTTTTTCACCATTTTCACAAAAAATTGCAGATTTTTTTTTTTTTTTCGTGACACAAAAACAGTGACTCCGGTCATGCCGAACTAGCGACATTCTGGACAGGCCTAAAAAAAAACATTTTAAAACCACTTTCACCAAAAATTGCAGATTTCTATTTTTGTCACCAAAAAGGATGACTCCGATCATGCCGAACTAGCGACATTTTGGACAGGCCTAAAAAAAACATTTTTAGAACCATTTTCACAAAAAAAGCTCAGATTTTTTTATTTTCATTTTCGTGACACAAAAACAGTGACCCCGGTTATGTCGAACTAGCGACATTCTGGACAGGCCTAAAACACATTTTAAAACCATTTTCATAAAAATTGCAGATTTCTATTTTTGTCCCTAAAAACGATGACTCCGATCATGCTGAAAAAGCGACATTCTGGACAGGCCACATTTTTTTTTTTTTCACCATTTTCACAAAAAATTGCAGATTTTTTTTTTTCATTTTCGTGACACAAAAACAGTGACTCCGGTCATGCCGAACTAGCGACATTCTGGACAGGCCTAAAAAAAACATTTTAAAACCACTTTCACCAAAAATTGCAGATTTCTATTTTTGTCACCAAAAAGGATGACTCCGATCATGCCGAACTAGCGACATATTTGGACAGGCCTAAAAAAAACATTTTAGAACCATTTTCACAAAAAAAGCTCAGATATTTTTATTTTCATTTTCGTGACACAAAAACAGTGACTCCGGTCATGCCGAACTAGCGAAAAACATTTTAGAACCATTTTCAAAAAAAAAAGCTCAGATATTTTTTTTTCATTTTCGTGACACAAAAACAGTGACCCCGGTCATGCCGAACTAGCGACATTCTGGACAGGCCTAAAAACACATTTTAACACCATTTTCATAAAAAATTGCAGATTTCTATTTTTGTCACCAAAAACGATGACTCCGATCATGCCGAACTAGCGACATTTTGGACAGGCCTAAAAAAACATTTTAGAACCATTTTCACAAAAAAAGCTCAGATATTTTTATTTTCATTTTCGTGACACAAAAACAGTGACTCGGTCATGCCGAACTAGCGAAAAACATTTTAGAACCATTTAAAAAAAAAGCTCAGATATTTTTTTTCTTCATTTTTTGACACAAAAACAGTGACCCCGGTCATGCCGAACTAGCGACATTCTGGACAGGCCTAAAAAACATTTTAGAACCATTTTCACAAAAAAAGCTCAGATATATTTTTTTTCATTTTCTTGACACAAAAACAGTGACCCCGGTCATGCCGAACTAGCGACATTCTGGACAGGCCTAAAAACACATTTTAACACCATTTTCATAAAAAATTGCAGATTTCTATTTTTGTCACCAAAAACGATGACTCCGATCATGCCGAACTAGCGAAATTTTGGACAGGCCTAAAAAAAACATTTTAGAACCATTTTCACAAAAAAAGCTCAGATATTTTTATTTTCATTTTCGTGACACAAAAACAGTGACTCCGGTCATGCCGAACTAGCAAAAAACATTTTAGAACCATTTTCAAAAAAAAAGCTCAGATATTTTTTTTCTTCATTTTTGGACACAAAAACAGTGACCCCGGTCATGCCGAAATAGCGACATTCTGGACAGGCCTAAAAAAACATTTTAAAACCATTTTCATAAAAAATTGCAGATTTCTATTTTTGTCACCAAAAACGATGACTCCGATCATGCCGAACTAGCGACATTTTGGACAGGCCTAAAAAAACATTTTTAGAACCATTTTCACAAAAAAAGCTCAGATTTTTTTATTTTCATTTTCGTGACACAAAAACAGTGACCCCGGTCATGCCGAACTAGCGACATTCTGGACAGGCCTAAAAAAAATGTAAAACCATTTTCAGAAAAAATTGCAGATTTTTTTTTCTTTATTTTCGTGACACAAAAACAATTATTCCGGTCATGCCAAACTAGCGACTTTCTGGACAGGCCTAAAAAACATTTTAAAACCATTTTCACCAAAAATTGCAGATTTCTATTTTTGTCACCAAAAACGATGACTCCGATCATGCCGAAATAGCGACATTCTGGACAGGCCTAAAAAAAATATAAAACCATTTTCACAAAAAATTGCAGATTTTTTTTTCATTTTCGTGACACAAAAACAGTTACTCCGGTCATGCCAAACTAGCGACTTTCTGGACAGGCCTAAAAAACATTTTAAAACCATTTTCATAAAAATTGCAGATTTCTATTTTTGTCACCAAAAACGATGACTCCGATCATGCCGAACTAGCGACATTTTGGACAGGCCTAAAAAAACATTTTAGAACCATTTTCACAAAAAAAGCTCAGATATTTTTATTTTCATTTTCGTGACACAAAAACAGTGACCCCGGTCATGCCGAACTAGCGACATTCTGGACAGGCCTAAAAAAACATTTTAAAACCATTTTCACAAAAAATTGCAGATTTCTATTTTGTCCCTAAAAACGATGACTCCGATCATGCCGAAATAGCGACATTTTGGACAGGCCTAAAAAAAACATTTTAGAACCATTTTCACAAAAAAAGCTCAGATATTTTTATTTTCATTTTCGTGACACAAAAACAGTGACTCCGGTCATGCCGAACTAGCGAAAAACATTTTAGAACCATTTTCAAAAAAAAAGCTCAGATATTTTTTTTCTTCATTTTTTGACACAAAAACAGTGACCCCGGTCATGCCGAACTAGCGACATTCTGGACAGGCCTAAAAAAACATTTTAAAACCGTTTTCACAAAAAATTGCAGATATTTTTGTTTCATTTTCGTGACACAAAAACAGTGACCCCGGTCATGCCGAACTAGCGACATCCTGGACAGGCCTAAAAAAACATTTTAAAACCATTTTCACAAAAAATTGCAGATTTCTATTTTGTCCCTAAAAACGATGACTCCGATCATGCCGAAAAAGCTACATTCTGGACAGGCCTAAAAAAAAAATTTAAAACCATTTTCACAAAAAATTGCAGATTTTCTTTTTTTCATTTTCGTGACACAAAAACAATTACTCCGGTCATGCCAAACTAGCGACTTTCTGCACAGGCCTAAAAAACATTTTAAAACCATTTTCACCAAAAATTGCAGATTTCTATTTTTGTCCCTAAAAACGATGACTCCGATCATCCCGAAAAAGCGACTTTCTGGACAGGCCTAAAAAAACATTTTAAAAACATTTTCACCAAAAATTGCAGATTTCTATTTTGTCCCTAAAAACGATGACTCCGATCATGCCGAAAAAGCGACATACTGGACAGGCCTAAAAAATTTTTTTTAAACCATTTTCACAAAAAATTGCAGATATTTTTTTTCATTTTCGTGACACAAAAACAGTGACTCTGGTCATGCCGAACTAGCGATAAACATTTTAGAACCATTTTCAAAAAAAAAGCTCAGATATTTTTTTTTTCATTTTTTGACACAAAAACAGTGACCCCGGTCATGCCGAACTAGCGACATTCTGGACAGGCCTAAAAAAAACATTTTAAAACCACTTTCACCAAAAATTGTTTTAAAAATGTTTTAAAAACATTTTCACCAAAAATTGCAGATTTCAATTTTTTGTCACCAAAAATGATGACTCCGATCATGCCGAACTAGCGACATTTTGGACAGGCCTAAAAAAAACATTTTAAAACCATTTTCACAAAAATTGCAGATTTCTATTTTGTCCCTAAAAACGATGACTCCGATCATTCCGAAAAAGCGACATACTGGACAGGCCTAAACATTTTTTTTAAACCATTTTCACAAAAAATTGCAGATATTTTTTTTTATTTTCGTGACACAAAAACAGTGACTCTGGTCATGCCGAACTAGCGATAAACATTTTAGAACCATTTTCAAAAAAAAAAGCTCAGATATTTTTTTTTTCATTTTTTGACACAAAAACAGTGACCCCGGTCATGCCGAACTAGCGACATTCTGGACAGGCCTAAAAAAACCATTTTAAAACCACTTTCACCAAAAATTGCAGATTTCTATTTTTGTCACCAAAAACGATGACCCCGGTCATGCCGAACTAGCGACATTTTGGACAGGCCTAAAAAAAACATTTTAGAACCATTTTCACAAAAAAAGCTCAGATATTTTTTTTTTCATTTTCGTGACACAAAAACAGTGACCCCGGTCATGCCGAACTAGCGACATTCTGGACAGGCCTAAAAAACATTTTAAAACCATTTTCACAAAAAATTGCAGATTTTTTTTTTTTCATTTTCGTGACACAAAAACAGTTACTCCGGTCATGCCAAACTAGCGACTTTCTGGACAGGCCTAAAAAAACATTTTAAAACCATTTTCATAAAAAATTGCAGATTTCTATTTTTGTCACCAAAAACGATGACCCCGGTTATGCCGAACCAGCGACATTCTGGACAGGCCTAAAAACACATTTTAAAACCATTTTCATAAAAAATTGCAGATTTCTATTTTTGTCCCTAAAAACGATGACTCCGATCATGCCGAAAAAGCGACATTCTGGACAGGCCACATTTTTTTTTTTTCACCATTTTCACAAAAAATTGCAGATTTTTTTTTCATTTTCGTGACACAAAAACAGTGACTCCGGTCATGCCGAACTAGCGACATTCTGGACAGGCCTAAAAAAAACATTTTAAAACCACTTTCACCAAAATTGCAGATTTCTATTTTGTCCAAAAAACGATGACTCCGATCATCCCGAAAAAGCGACTTTCTGGACAGGCCTAAAAAAACATTTTAAAAACATTTTCACCAAAATTGCAGATTTCAATTTTTTGTCACCAAAAATGATGACTCCGATCATGCCGAACTAGCGACATTTTGGACAGGCCTAAAAAAACATTTTAAAACCATTTTCACAAAAATTGCAGATTTCTATTTTGTCCCTAAAAACGATGACTCCGATCATTCCGAAAAAGCGACATACTGGACAGGCCTAAAAATTTTTTTTAAACCATTTTCACAAAAAATTGCAGATATTTTTTTTCATTTTCGTGACACAAAAACAGTGACTCTGGTCATGCCGAACTAGCGATAAACATTTTAGAACCATTTTCAAAAAAAAAGCTCAGATATTTTTTTTTTCATTTTTTGACACAAAAACAGTGACCCCGGTCATGCCGAACTAGCGACATTCTGGACAGGCCTAAAAAAAACATTTTAAAACCACTTTCACCAAAAATTGCAGATTTCAATTTTTTGTCAGCAAAAATGATGACTCCGATCATGCCGAACTAGCGACATTTTGGACAGGCCTAAAAAAAAACATTTTAAAACCATTTTCACAAAAAATTGCAGATTTCTATTTTGTCCCTAAAAACGATGACTCCGATCATGCCGAACTAAGCGACATTTTGGACAGGCCTAAAAAAAACATTTTTAGAACCATTTTCACAAAAAAGCTCCGATTTTTTTATTTTCATTTTCGTGACACAAAAACAGTGACCCCGGTTATGCCGAACTAGCGACATTCTGGACAGGCCTAAAAACACATTTTAAAACCATTTTCATAAAAATTGCAGATTTCTATTTTTGTCCCTAAAAACGATGACTCCGATCATGCCGAAAAGCGACATTCTGGACAGGCCACATTTTTTTTTTTCACCATTTTCACAAAAATTGCAGATTTTTTTATTTATTTTCGTGACACAAAAACAGTGACTCCGGTCATGCCGAACTAGCGACATTCTGGACAGGCCTAAAAAAACATTTTAAAACCACTTTCACCAAAATTGCAGATTTCTATTTTTGTCACCAAAAAGGATGACTCCGATCATGCCGAACTAGCGACATTTTGGACAGGCCTAAAAAAAACATTTTAGAACCATTTTCACAAAAAAAGCTCAGATATTTTTATTTTCATTTTCGTGACACAAAAACAGTGACCCCGGTCATGCCGAACTAGCGACATTCTGGACAGGCCTAAAAAACATTTTAAAACCATTTTCACAAAAAATTGCAGATTTTTTTTTTTCATTTTCGTGACACAAAAACAGTTACTCCGGTCATGCCAAACTAGCGACTTTCTGGACAGGCCTAAAAAAACATTTTAAAACCATTTTCATAAAAAATTGCAGATTTCTATTTTTGTCACCAAAACGATGACTCCGATCATGCCGAACTAGCGACATTTTGGACAGGCCTAAAAAAACATTTTTAGAACCATTTTCACAAAAAAAGCTCAGATTTTTTATTTTCATTTTCGTGACACAAAAACAGTGACCCCGGTTATGCCGAACTAGCGACATTCTGGACAGGCCTAAAAACACATTTTAAAACCATTTTCATAAAAATTGCAGATTTCTATTTTTGTCCCTAAAACGATGACTCCGATCATGCCGAAAAAGCGACATTCTGGACAGGCCACATTTTTTTTTTTTTTCACCATTTTCACAAAAAATTGCATTTTTTTTTTTCATTTTCGTGACACAAAAACAGTGACTCCGGTCATGCCGAACTAGCGACATTCTGGACAGGCCTAAAAAAAACCATTTTAAAACCACTTTCACCAAAATTTGCATATTTCTATTTTTGTCCCTAAAAACGATGACTCCGATCATCCCGAACTAGCGACATTCTGGACAGGCCTAAAAAAACATTTTAAAACCATTTTCATAAAAAATTGCAGATTTCTATTTTTGTCCCTAAAAACGATGACTCCGATCATGCCGAAAAAGCGACATTCTGGACAGGCCACATTTTTTTTTTTTTTCACCATTTTCACAAAAAATTGCATTTTTTTTTCATTTTCGTGACACAAAAACAGTGACTCCGGTCATGCCGAACTAGCGACATTCTGGACAGGCCTAAAAAAAACCATTTTAAAACCACTTTCACCAAAATTTGCATATTTCTATTTTTGTCCCTAAAAACGATGACTCCGATCATCCCGAACTAGCGACATTCTGGACAGGCCTAAAAAAAACATTTTAAAACCACTTTCACCAAAAATTGCAGATTTCTATTTTTGTCACCAAAAAGGATGACTCCGATCATGCCGAACTAGCGACATTTTGGACAGGCCTAAAAAAAACATTTTAGAACCATTTTCACAAAAAAAGCTCAGATATTTTTATTTTCATTTTCGTGACACAAAAACAGTGACCCCGGTCATGCCGAACTAGCGACATTCTGGACAGGCCTAAAAAACATTTTAAAACCATTTTCACAAAAAATTGCAGATTTTTTTTTCATTTTCGTGACACAAAAACAGTTACTCCGGTCATGCCAAACTAGCGACTTTCTGGACAGGCCTAAAAAAACATTTTAAAACCATTTTCATAAAAAATTGCAGATTTCTATTTTTGTCACCAAAAACGATGACTCCGATCATGCCGAACTAGCGACATTTTGGACAGGCCTAAAAAAAACATTTTTAGAACCATTTTCACAAAAAAAGCTCAGATTTTTTTATTTTCATTTTCGTGACACAAAAACAGTGACCCCGGTTATGCCGAACTAGCGACATTCTGGACAGGCCTAAAAACACATTTTAAAACCATTTTCATAAAAAATTGCAGATTTCTATTTTTGTCCCTAAAAACGATGACTCCGATCATGCCGAAAAAGCGACATTCTGGACAGGCCACATTTTTTTTTTTCACCATTTTCACAAAAAATTGCATTTTTTTTTTTCATTTTCGTGACACAAAAACAGTGACTCCGGTCATGCCGAACTAGCGACATTCTGGACAGGCCTAAAAAAAACCATTTTAAAACCACTTTCACCAAAATTTGCATATTTCTATTTTTGTCCCTAAAAACGATGACTCCGATCATCCCGAAAAAGCGACTTTCTGGACAGGCCTAAAAAACATTTTAAAAACATTTTCACCAAAAATTGCAGTTTTCAATTTTTGTCACCAAAAATGATGACTCCGATCATGCCGAACTAAGCGACATTTTGGACAGGCCTAAAAAAACATTTTAAAACCATTTTCACAAAAATTGCAGATTTCTATTTTGTCCCTAAAAACGATGACTCCGATCATTCCGAAAAAGCGACATACTGGACAGGCCTAAAAAATTTTTTTTTAACCATTTTCACAAAAAATTGCAGATATTTTTTTTCATTTTCGTGACACAAAAACAGTGACTCTGGTCATGCCGAACTAGCGATAAACATTTTAGAACCATTTTCAAAAAAAAAGCTCAGATATTTTTTTTTTCATTTTTTGACACAAAAACAGTGACCCCGGTCATGCCGAACTAGCGACATTCTGGACAGGCCTAAAAAAAACATTTTAAAACCACTTTCACCAAAAATTGCAGATTTCTATTTTTGTCACCAAAAACGATGACTCCGATCATGCCGAACTAGCGACATTTTGGACAGGCCTAAAAAAAACATTTTAGAACCATTTTCACAAAAAAAGCTCAGATATTTTTTTTTGCATTTTCGTGACACAAAAACAGTGACCCCGGTCATGCCGAACTAGCGACATTCTGGACAGGCCTAAAAACACATTTTAACACCATTTTCATAAAAATTGCAGATTTCTATTTTTGTCACCAAAAACGATGACTCCGATCATGCCGAACTAGCGACATTTTGGACAGGCCTAAAAAAACATTTTAGAACCATTTTCACAAAAAAAGCTCAGATATTTTTATTTTCATTTTCGTGACACAAAAACAGTGACTCCGGTCATGCCGAACTAGCGAAAAACATTTTAGAACCATTTTCAAAAAAAAAGCTCAGATATCTTTTTTCTTCATTTTTTGACACAAAAACAGTGACCCCGGTCATGCCGAACTAGCGACATTCTGGACAGGCCTAAAAAACATTTTAAAACCATTTTCACAAAAAATTGCAGATTTTTTTTTCATTTTCGTGACACAAAAACAGTTACTCCGGTCATGCCAAACTAGCGACTTTCTGGACAGGCCTAAAAAAACATTTTAAAACCATTTTCATAAAAAATTGCAGATTTCTATTTTTGTCACCAAAAACGATGACTCCGATCATGCCGAACTAGCGACATTTTGGACAGGCCTAAAAAAAACATTTTTAGAACCATTTTCACAAAAAAAGCTCAGATTTTTTATTTTCATTTTCGTGACACAAAAACAGTGACCCCGGTTATGCCGAACTAGCGACATTCTGGACAGGCCTAAAAACACATTTTAAAACCATTTTCATAAAAAATTGCAGATTTCTATTTTTGTCCCTAAAAACGATGACTCCAATCATGCCGAAAAAGCGACATTCTGGACAGGCCACATTTTTTTTTTTTCACCATTTTCACAAAAATTGCAGATTTTTTTTTCATTTTCGTGACACAAAAACAGTGACTCCGGTCATGCCGAACTAGCGACATTCTGGACAGGCCTAAAAAAAAACATTTTAAAACCACTTTCACCAAAAATTGCATATTTCTATTTTTGTCCCTAAAAACGATGACTCCGATCATCCCGAAAAAGCGACTTTCTGGACAGGCCTAAAAAAACATTTTAAAAACATTTTCACCAAAAATTGCAGTTTTCAATTTTTTGTCACCAAAAATGATGACTCCGATCATGCCGAACTAGCGACATTTTGGACAGGCCTAAAAAAAACATTTTAAAACCATTTTCACAAAAAATTGCAGATTTCTATTTTGTCCCTAAAAACGATGACTCCGATCATTCCGAAAAAGCGACATACTGGACAGGCCTAAAATTTTTTTTAAACCATTTTCACAAAAAATTGCAGATATTTTTTTTCATTTTCGTGACACAAAAACAGTGACTCTGGTCATGCCGAACTAGCGATAAACATTTTAGAACCATTTTCAAAAAAAAAGCTCAGATATTTTTTTTTTCATTTTTTGACACAAAAACAGTGACCCCGGTCATGCCGAACTAGCGACATTCTGGACAGGCCTAAAAAAAACATTTTAAAACCACTTTCACCAAAAATTGCAGATTTCTATTTTTGTCACCAAAAACGATGACTCCGATCATGCCGAACTAGCGACATTTTGGACAGGCCTAAAAAAACATTTTAGAACCATTTTCACAAAAAAGCTCAGATATTTTTTTTGCATTTTCGTGACACAAAAACAGTGACCCCGGTCATGCCGAACTAGCGACATTCTGGACAGGCCTAAAAACACATTTTAACACCATTTTCATAAAAATTGCAGATTTCTATTTTTGTCACCAAAACGATGACTCCGATCATGCCGAACTAGCGACATTTTGGACAGGCCTAAAAAAACATTTTAGAACCATTTTCACAAAAAAAGCTCAGATATTTTTTTTTCATTTTCGTGACACAAAAACAGTGACTCCGGTCATGCCGAACTAGCGAAAAACATTTTAGAACCATTTTCAAAAAAAAAGCTCAGATATCTTTTTTCTTCATTTTTGACACAAAAACAGTGACCCCGGTCATGCCGAACTAGCGACATTCTGGACAGGCCTAAAAAACATTTTAAAACCATTTTCACAAAAATTGCATATTTTTTTTTCATTTTCGTGACACAAAAACAGTTACTCCGGTCATGCCAAACTAGCGACTTTCTGGACAGGCCTAAAAAACATTTTAAAACCATTTTCATAAAAATTGCAGATTTCTATTTTTGTCACCAAAAACGATGACTCCGATCATGCCGAACTAGCGACATTTTGGACAGGCCTAAAAAAACATTTTTAGAACCATTTTCACAAAAAAAGCTCCGATTTTTTATTTTCATTTTCGTGACACAAAAACAGTGACCCCGGTTATGCCGAACTAGCGACATTCTGGACAGGCCTAAAAACACATTTTAAAACCATTTTCATAAAAAATTGCAGATTTCTATTTTTGTCCCTAAAAACGATGACTCCGATCATGCCGAAAAAGCGACATTCTGGACAGGCCACATTTATTTTTTTTTCACCATTTTCACAAAAAATTGCAGATTTTTTTTTTTCATTTTCGTGACACAAAAACAGTGACTCCGGTCATGCCGAACTAGCGACATTCTGGACAGGCCTAAAAAAAAACATTTTAAAACCACTTTCACCAAAAATTGCATATTTCTATTTTTGTCCCTAAAAACGATGACTCCGATCATCCCGAAAAAGCGACTTTCTGGACAGGCCTAAAAAAACATTTTAAAAACATTTTCACCAAAAATTGCAGTTTTCATTTTTTTGTCACCAAAAATGATGACTCCGATCATGCCGAACTAGCGACATTTTGGACAGGCCTAAAAAAAACATTTTAAAACCATTTTCACAAAAAATTGCAGATTTCTATTTTGTCCCTAAAAACGATGACTCCGATCATTCCGAAAAAGCGACATACTGGACAGGCCTAAAAAATTTTTTTTAAACCATTTTCACAAAAAATTGCAGATATTTTTTTTCATTTTCGTGACACAAAAACAGTGACTCTGGTCATGCCGAACTAGCGATAAACATTTTAGAACCATTTTCAAAAAAAAAGCTCAGATATTTTTTTTTTCATTTTTTGACACAAAAACAGTGACCCCGGTCATGCCGAACTAGCGACATTCTGGACAGGCCTAAAAAAAACATTTTAAAACCACTTTCACCAAAAATTGCAGATTTCTATTTTTGTCACCAAAAACGATGACTCCGATCATGCCGAACTAGCGACATTTTGGACAGGCCTAAAAAAAACATTTTAGAACCATTTTCACAAAAAAAGCTCAGATATTTTTATTTTCATATTCGTGACACAAAAACAGTGACTCCAGTCATGCCGAACTAGCGAAAAACATTTTAGAACCATTTTCAAAAAAAAAGCTCAGATATCTTTTTTCTTCATTTTTTGACACAAAAAGAGTGACCCCGGTCATGCCGAACTAGCGACATTCTGGACAGGCCTAAAAAACATTTTAAAACCATTTTCACAAAAAATTGCAGATTTTTTTTTTCATTTTCGTGACACAAAAACAGTTACTCCGGTCATGCCAAACTAGCGACTTTCTGGACAGGCCTAAAAACATTTTAAAACCATTTTCATAAAAAATTGCAGATTTCTATTTTTGTCACCAAAAACGATGACTCCGATCATGCCGAACTAGCGACATTTTGGACAGGCCTAAAAAAACATTTTTAGAACCATTTTCACAAAAAAAGCTCCGATTTTTTATTTTCATTTTCGTGACACAAAAACAGTGACCCCGGTTATGCCGAACTAGCGACATTCTGGACAGGCCTAAAAACACATTTTAAAACCATTTTCACAAAAATTGCAGATTTCTATTTTTGTCACCAAAAACGATGACTCCGATCATGCCGAACTAGCGACATTTTGGACAGGCCTAAAAAAAACATTTTAGAACCATTTTCACAAAAAATGCTCAGATATTTTTATTTTCATTTTCGTGACACAAAAACAGTGACTCCGGTCATGCCGAACTAGCGAAAAACATTTTAGAACCATTTTCAAAAAAAAAGCTCAGATATCTTTTTTCTTCATTTTTTGACACAAAAAGAGTGACCCCGGTCATGCCGAACTAGCGACATTCTGGACAGGCCTAAAAAACATTTTAAAACCATTTTCACAAAAAATTGCAGATTTTTTTTTTTCATTTTCGTGACACAAAAACAGTTACTCCGGTCATGCCAAACTAGCGACTTTCTGGACAGGCCTAAAAAAACATTTTAAAACCATTTTCATAAAAAATTGCAGATTTCTATTTTTGTCACCAAAAACGATGACTCCGATCATGCCGAACTAGCGACATTTTGGACAGGCCTAAAAAAAACATTTTTAGAACCATTTTCACAAAAAAAGCTCCGATTTTTTTATTTTCATTTTCGTGACACAAAAACAGTGACCCCGGTTATGCCGAACTAGCGACATTCTGGACAGGCCTAAAAACACATTTTAAAACCATTTTCACAAAAAATTGCAGATTTTTTTTTTTCATTTTCGTGACACAAAAACAGTTACTCCGGTCATGCCAAACTAGCGACTTTCTGGACAGGCCTAAAAAAACATTTTAAAACCATTTTCATAAAAATTGCAGATTTCTATTTTTGTCACCAAAAACGATGACTCCGATCATGCCGAACTAGCGACATTTTGGACAGGCCTAAAAAAACATTTTTAGAACCATTTTCACAAAAAAAAGCTCCGATTTTTTATTTTCATTTTCGTGACACAAAAACAGTGACCCCGGTTATGCCGAACTAGCGACATTCTGGACAGGCCTAAAAACACATTTTAAAACCATTTTCATAAAAAATTGCAGATTTCTATTTTTGTCCCTAAAAACGATGACTCCGATCATGCCGAAAAAGCGACATTCTGGACAGGCCACATTTTTTTTTTTTTCACCATTTTCACAAAAAATTGCAGATTTTTTTATTTATTTTCGTGACACAAAAACAGTGACTCCGGTCATGCCGAACTAGCGACATTCTGGACAGGCCTAAAAAAAACATTTTAAAACCACTTTCACCAAAAATTGCAGATTTCTATTTTTGTCACCAAAAAGGATGACTCCGATCATGCCGAACTAGCGACATTTTGGACAGGCCTAAAAAAAACATTTTAGAACCATTTTCACAAAAAAAGCTCAGATATTTTTATTTTCATTTTCGTGACACAAAAACAGTGACTCCGGACTCCGGTCATGCCGAACTAGCGAAAAACATTTTAGAACCATTTTCAAAAAAAAAGCTCAGATATTTTTTTTTTCATTTTCGTGACACAAAAACAGTGACCCCGGTCATGCCGAACTAGCGACATTCTGGACAGGCCTAAAAAACATTTTAAAACCATTTTCACAAAAAATTGCTGATTTTTTTTTTTCATTTTCGTGACACAAAAACAGTTACTCCGGTCATGCCAAACTAGCGACTTTCTGGACAGGCCTAAAAAAACATTTTAAAACCATTTTCATAAAAAATTGCAGATTTCTATTTTTGTCACCAAAAACGATGACTCCGATCATGCCGAACTAGCGACATTTTGGACAGGCCTAAAAAAACATTTTTAGAACCATTTTCACAAAAAAGCTCAGATTTTTTTATTTTCATTTTCGTGACACAAAAACAGTGACCCCGGTTATGCCGAACTAGCGACATTCTGGACAGGCCTAAAAACACATTTTAAAACCATTTTCATAAAAATTGCAGATTTCTATTTTTGTCCCTAAAAACGATGACTCCGATCATGCCGAAAAAGCGACATTCTGGACAGGCCACATTTTTTTTTTTCACCATTTTCACAAAAATTGCAGATTTTTTTTTCATTTTCGTGACACAAAAACAGTGACTCCGGTCATGCCGAACTAGCGACATTCTGGACAGGCCTAAAAAAACATTTTAAAACCACTTTCACCAAAAATTGCATATTTCTATTTTTGTCCCTAAAAACGATGACTCCGATCATCCCGAAAAAGCGAATTTCTGGACAGGCCTAAAAAACATTTTAAAAACATTTTCACCAAAAATTGCAGATTTCAATTTTTTGTCACCAAAAATGATGACTCCGATCATGCCGAACTAGCGACATTTTGGACAGGCCTAAAAAAACATTTTAAAACCATTTTCACAAAAAATTGCAGATTTCTATTTTGTCCCTAAAAACGATGACTCCGATCATTCCGAAAAGCGACATACTGGACAGGCCTAAAAATTTTTTTAAACCATTTTCACAAAAAATTGCAGATATTTTTTTCATTTTCGTGACACAAAAACAGTGACTCTGGTCATGCCGAACTAGCGATAAACATTTTAGAACCATTTTCAAAAAAAAAGCTCAGATATTTTTTTTCATTTTTTGACACAAAAACAGTGACCCCGGTCATGCCGAACTAGCGACATTCTGGACAGGCCTAAAAAAAACATTTTAAAACCACTTTCACCAAAAATTGCAGATTTCTATTTTTGTCACCAAAAACGATGACTCCGATCATGCCGAACTAGCGACATTTTGGACAGGCCTAAAAAAAACATTTTAGAACCATTTTCACAAAAAAAGCTCAGATATTTTTTTTTGCATTTTCGTGACACAAAAACAGTGACCCCGGTCATGCCGAACTAGCGACATTCTGGACAGGCCTAAAAACACATTTTAACACCATTTTCATAAAAAATTGCAGATTTCTATTTTTGTCACCAAAAACGATGACTCCGATCATGCCGAACTAGCGACATTTTGGACAGGCCTAAAAAAAACATTTTAGAACCATTTTCACAAAAAAAGCTCAGATATTTTTATTTTCATTTTCGTGACACAAAAACAGTGACTCCGGTCATGCCGAACTAGCGAAAAACATTTTAGAACCATTTTCAAAAAAAAGCTCAGATATTTTTTTCTTCATTTTTGACACAAAAACAGTGACCCCGGTCATGCCGAACTACCGACTTTCTGGACAGGCCTAAAAAAAAAACATTTTAAAACCACTTTCACCAAAAATTGCAGATTTCTATTTTTGTCACCAAAAACGATGACTCCGATCATGCCGAACTAGCGACATTTTGGACAGGCCTAAAAAAAACATTTTAGAACCATTTTCACAAAAAAAGCTCAGATATTTTTTTTTCATTTTCGTGACACAAAAACAGTGACCCCGGTCATGCCGAACTAGCGACATTCTGGACAGGCCTAAAAACACATTTTAACACCATTTTCATAAAAAATTGCAGATTTCTATTTTTGTCACCAAAAACGATGACTCCGATCATGCCGAACTAGCGACATTTTGGACAGGCCTAAAAAAACATTTTAGAACCATTTTCACAAAAAAGCTCAGATATTTTTATTTTCATTTTCGTGACACAAAAACAGTGACTCCAGTCATGCCGAACTAGCGAAAAACATTTTAGAACCATTTTCAAAAAAAAGCTCAGATATTTTTTTCTTCATTTTTGACACAAAAACAGTGACCCCGGTCATGCCGAACTAGCGACATTCTGGACAGGCCTAAAAAAACATTTTAAAACCATTTTCACAAAAAATTGCAGATTTTTTTTTTTCATTTTCGTGACACAAAAACAGTTACTCCGGTCATGCCAAACTAGCGACTTTCTGGACAGGCCTAAAAAAACATTTTAAAACCATTTTCATAAAAAATTGCAGATTTCTATTTTTGTCACCAAAAACGATGACTCCGATCATGCCGAACTAGCGACATTTTGGACAGGCCTAAAAATAACATTTTTAGAATCATTTTCACAAAAAAAGCTCCGATTTTTTTATTTTCATTTTCGTGACACAAAAACAGTGACCCCGGTTATGCCGAACTAGCGACATTCTGGACAGGCCTAAAAACACATTTTAAAACCATTTTCATAAAAAATTGCAGATTTCTATTTTTGTCCCTAAAAACGATGACTCCGATCATGCCGAAAAAGCGACATTCTGGACAGGCCACATTTTTTTTTTTTTTTACCATTTTCACAAAAAATTGCAGATTTTTTTTATTTATTTTCGTGACACAAAAACAGTGACTCCGGTCATGCCGAACTAGCGACATTCTGGACAGGCCTAAAAAAAACATTTTAAAACCACTTTCACCAAAAATTGCAGATTTCTATTTTTGTCACCAAAAAGGATGACTCCGATCATGCCGAACTAGCGACATTTTGGACAGGCCTAAAAAAACATTTTAGAACCATTTTCACAAAAAAGCTCAGATATTTTTATTTTCATTTTCGTGACACAAAAACAGTGACTCCGGTCATGCCGAACTAGCGAAAAACATTTTAGAACCATTTTCAAAAAAAAAGCTCAGATATTTTTTTTTTCATTTTCGTGACACAAAAACAGTGACCCCGGTCATGCCGAACTAGCGACATTCTGGACAGGCCTAAAAAACATTTTAAAACCATTTTCACAAAAAATTGCAGATTTTTTTTTTTCATTTTCGTGACACAAAAACAGTTACTCCGGTCATGCCAAACTAGCGACTTTCTGGACAGGCCTAAAAAAACATTTTAAAACCATTTTCATAAAAATTGCAGATTTCTATTTTTGTCACCAAAAACGATGACTCTGATCATGCCGAACTAGCGACATATTGGACAGGCCTAAAAAAACATTTTTAGAACCATTTTCACAAAAAAGCTCAGATTTTTTTATTTTCATTTTCGTGACACAAAAACAGTGACCCCGGTTATGCCGAACTAGCGACATTCTGGACAGGCCTAAAAACACATTTTAAAACCATTTTCATAAAAATTGCAGATTTCTATTTTTGTCCCTAAAAACGATGACTCCGATCATGCCGAAAAATCGACATTCTGGACAGGCCACATTTTTATTTTTTTCACCATTTTCACAAAAATTGCAGATTTTTTTTTTCATTTTCGTGACACAAAAACAGTGACTCCGGTCATGCCGAACTAGCGACATTCTGGACAGGCCTAAAAAAACATTTTAAAACCACTTTCACCAAAAATTGCAGATTTCTATTTTTGTCCCTAAAAACGATGACTCCGATCATCCCGAAAAGCGACTTTCTGGACAGGCCTAAAAAACATTTTAAAAACATTTTCACCAAAAATTGCAGATTTCAATTTTTGTCACCAAAAATGATGACTCCGATCATGCCGAACTAGCGACATTCTGGACAGGCCTAAAAAAACATTTTAACACCATTTTCATAAAAATTGCAGATTTCTATTTTTGTCACCAAAAACGATGACTCCGATCATGCCGAACTAGCGACATTTTGGACAGGCCTAAAAAAACATTTTAGAACCATTTTCAAAAAAAAGCTCAGATATTTTTTTCTTCATTTTTTGACACAAAAACAGTGACCCCGGTCATGCCGAACTAGCGACATTCTGGACAGGCCTAAAAAAACATTTTAAAACCACTTTCACCAAAAATTGCAGATTTCTATTTTTGTCACCAAAAACGATGACTCCGATCATGCCGAACTAGCGACATTTTGGACAGGCCTAAAAAAACATTTTAGAACCATTTTCACAAAAAAAGCTCAGATATTTTTTTTTCATTTTCGTGACACAAAAACAGTGACCCCGGTCATGCCGAACTAGCGACATTCTGGACAGGCCTAAAAACACATTTTAACACCATTTTCATAAAAATTGCAGATTTCTATTTTTGTCACCAAAACGATGACTCCGATCATGCCGAACTAGCGACATTTTGGACAGGCCTAAAAAAACATTTTAAAACCATTTTCACAAAAAATTGCAGATTTCTATTTTGTCCCTAAAAACGATGACTCCGATCATTCCGAAAAAGCGACATACTGGACAGGCCTAAAATTTTTTTTTAAACCATTTTCACAAAAAATTGCAGATATTTTTTTTCATTTTCGTGACACAAAAACAGTGACTCTGGTCATGCCGAACTAGCGATAAACATTTTAGAACCATTTTCAAAAAAAAAGCTCAGATATTTTTTTTTTCATTTTTTGACACAAAAACAGTGACCCCGGTCATGCCGAACTAGCGACATTCTGGACAGGCCTAAAAAAAACATTTTAAAACCACTTTCACCAAAAATTGCAGATTTCTATTTTTGTCACCAAAAACGATGACTCCGATCATGCCGAACTAGCGACATTTTGGACAGGCCTAAAAAAAACATTTTAGAACCATTTTCACAAAAAAAGCTCAGATATTTTTTTTTGCATTTTCGTGACACAAAAACAGTGACCCCGGTCATGCCGAACTAGCGACATTCTGGACAGGCCTAAAAACACATTTTAACACCATTTTCATAAAAAATTGCAGATTTCTATTTTTGTCACCAAAAACGATGACTCCGATCATGCCGAACTAGCGACATTTTGGACAGGCCTAAAAAAAACATTTTAGAACCATTTTCACAAAAAAAGCTCAGATATTTTTATTTTCATTTTCGTGACACAAAAACAGTGACTCCAGTCATGCCGAACTAGCGAAAAACATTTTAGAACCATTTTCAAAAAAAAAGCTCAGATATTTTTTTTCTTCATTTTTTGACACAAAAACAGTGACCCCGGTCATGCCGAACTAGCGACATTCTGGACAGGCCTAAAAAAACATTTTAAAACCATTTTCACAAAAAATTGCAGATTTTTTTTTTTCATTTTCGTGACACAAAAACAGTTACTCCGGTCATGCCAAACTAGCGACTTTCTGGACAGGCCTAAAAAACATTTTAAAACCATTTTCATAAAAATTGCAGATTTCTATTTTTGTCACCAAAACGATGACTCCGATCATGCCGAACTAGCGACATTTTGGACAGGCCTAAAAATAACATTTTTAGAATCATTTTCACAAAAAAAGCTCCGATTTTTTTATTTTCATTTTCGTGACACAAAAACAGTGACCCCGGTTATGCCGAACTAGCGACATTCTGGACAGGCCTAAAAACACATTTTAAAACCATTTTCATAAAAAATTGCAGATTTCTATTTTTGTCCCTAAAAACGATGACTCCGATCATGCCGAAAAAGCGACATTCTGGACAGGCCACATTTTTTTTTTTTTTTACCATTTTCACAAAAAATTGCAGATTTTTTTTATTTATTTTCGTGACACAAAAACAGTGACTCCGGTCATGCCGAACTAGCGACATTCTGGACAGGCCTAAAAAAAACATTTTAAAACCACTTTCACCAAAAATTGCAGATTTCTATTTTTGTCACCAAAAAGGATGACTCCGATCATGCCGAACTAGCGACATTTTGGACAGGCCTAAAAAAAACATTTTAGAACCATTTTCACAAAAAAAGCTCAGATATTTTTATTTTCATTTTCGTGACACAAAAACAGTGACTCCGGTCATGCCGAACTAGCGAAAAACATTTTAGAACCATTTTCAAAAAAAAAGCTCAGATATTTTTTTTTCATTTTCGTGACACAAAAACAGTGACCCCGGTCATGCCGAACTAGCGACATTCTGGACAGGCCTAAAAAACATTTTAAAACCATTTTCACAAAAAATTGCAGATTTTTTTTTTTCATTTTCGTGACACAAAAACAGTTACTCCGGTCATGCCAAACTAGCGACTTTCTGGACAGGCCTAAAAAACATTTTAAAACCATTTTCATAAAAAATTGCAGATTTCTATTTTTGTCACCAAAAACGATGACTCCGATCATGCCGAACTAGCGACATATTGGACAGGCCTAAAAAAAACATTTTTAGAACCATTTTCACAAAAAAAGCTCAGATTTTTTTATTTTCATTTTCGTGACACAAAAACAGTGACCCCGGTTATGCCGAACTAGCGACATTCTGGACAGGCCTAAAAACACATTTTAAAACCATTTTCATAAAAAATTGCAGATTTCTATTTTTGTCCCTAAAAACGATGACTCCGATCATGCCGAAAAATCGACATTCTGGACAGGCCACATTTTTATTTTTTTTCACCATTTTCACAAAAAATTGCAGATTTTTTTTTTTCATTTTCGTGACACAAAAACAGTGACTCCGGTCATGCCGAACTAGCGACATTCTGGACAGGCCTAAAAAAAAACATTTTAAAACCACTTTCACCAAAAATTGCAGATTTCTATTTTTGTCCCTAAAAACGATGACTCCGATCATCCCGAAAAAGCGACTTTCTGGACAGGCCTAAAAAAACATTTTAAAAACATTTTCACCAAAAATTGCAGATTTCAATTTTTTGTCACCAAAAATGATGACTCCGATCATGCCGAACTAGCGACATTCTGGACAGGCCTAAAAAAAACATTTTAACACCATTTTCATAAAAATTGCAGATTTCTATTTTTGTCACCAAAAACGATGACTCCGATCATGCCGAACTAGCGACATTTTGGACAGGCCTAAAAAAACATTTTAGAACCATTTTCAAAAAAAAAGCTCAGATATTTTTTTTTTCATTTTTTGACACAAAAACAGTGACCCCGGTCATGCCGAACTAGCGACATTCTGGACAGGCCTAAAAAAAACATTTTAAAACCACTTTCACCAAAAATTGCAGATTTCTATTTTTGTCACCAAAAACGATGACTCCGATCATGCCGAACTAGCGACATTTTGGACAGGCCTAAAAAAAACATTTTAGAACCATTTTCACAAAAAAGCTCAGATATTTTTTTTTCATTTTCGTGACACAAAAACAGTGACCCCGGTCATGCCGAACTAGCGACATTCTGGACAGGCCTAAAAACACATTTTAACACCATTTTCATAAAAATTGCAGATTTCTATTTTTGTCACCAAAAACGATGACTCCGATCATGCCGAACTAGCGACATTTTGGACAGGCCTAAAAAAACATTTTAAAACCATTTTCACAAAAAATTGCAGATTTCTATTTTGTCCCTAAAAACGATGACTCCGATCATTCCGAAAAGCGACATACTGGACAGGCCTAAAATTTTTTTTTAAACCATTTTCACAAAAAATTGCAGATATTTTTTTTCATTTTCGTGACACAAAAACAGTGACTCTGGTCATGCCGAACTAGCGATAAACATTTTAGAACCATTTTCAAAAAAAAAGCTCAGATATTTTTTTTTTCATTTTTTGACACAAAAACAGTGACCCCGGTCATGCCGAACTAGCGACATTCTGGACAGGCCTAAAAAAAACATTTTAAAACCACTTTCACCAAAAATTGCAGATTTCTATTTTTGTCACCAAAAACGATGACTCCGATCATGCCGAACTAGCGACATTTTGGACAGGCCTAAAAAAAACATTTTAGAACCATTTTCACAAAAAAAGCTCAGATATTTTTTTTTGCATTTTCGTGACACAAAAACAGTGACCCCGGTCATGCCGAACTAGCGACATTCTGGACAGGCCTAAAAACACATTTTAACACCATTTTCATAAAAAATTGCAGATTTCTATTTTTGTCACCAAAAACGATGACTCCGATCATGCCGAACTAGCGACATTTTGGACAGGCCTAAAAAAAACATTTTAGAACCATTTTCACAAAAAAAGCTCAGATATTTTTATTTTCATTTTCGTGACACAAAAACAGTGACTCCGGTCATGCCGAACTAGCGAAAAACATTTTAGAACCATTTTCAAAAAAAAAGCTCAGATATTTTTTTCTTCATTTTTGACACAAAAACAGTGACCCGGTCATGCCGAACTAGCGACATTCTGGACAGGCCTAAAAAAACATTTTAAAACCACTTTCACCAAAAATTGCAGATTTCTATTTTTGTCACCAAAAACGATGACTCCGATCATGCCGAACTAGCGACATTCTGGACAGGCCTAAAAAAACATTTTAAAACCATTTTCACAAAAAATTGCAGATTTTTTTTTCATTTTCGTGACACAAAAACAGTTACTCCGGTCATGCCAAACTAGCGACTTTCTGGACAGGCCTAAAAAAACATTTTAAAACCATTTTCATAAAAAATTGCAGATTTCTATTTTTGTCACCAAAAACGATGACTCCGATCATGCCGAACTAGCGACATTTTGGACAGGCCTAAAAATAACATTTTTAGAATCATTTTCACAAAAAAAGCTCCGATTTTTTATTTTCATTTTCGTGACACAAAAACAGTGACCCCGGTTATGCCGAACTAGCGACATTCTGGACAGGCCTAAAAACACATTTTAAAACCATTTTCATAAAAAATTGCAGATTTCTATTTTTGTCCCTAAAAACGATGACTCCGATCATGCCGAAAAGCGACATTCTGGACAGGCCACATTTTTTTTTTTTTACCATTTTCACAAAAATTGCAGATTTTTTTTATTTATTTTCGTGACACAAAAACAGTGACTCCGGTCATGCCGAACTAGCGACATTCTGGACAGGCCTAAAAAAACATTTTAAAACCACTTTCACCAAAAATTGCAGATTTCTATTTTTGTCACCAAAAAGGATGACTCCGATCATGCCGAACTAGCGACATTTTGGACAGGCCTAAAAAAAACATTTTAGAACCATTTTCACAAAAAAAGCTCAGATATTTTTATTTTCATTTTCGTGACACAAAAACAGTGACTCCGGTCATGCCGAACTAGCGAAAAACATTTTAGAACCATTTTCAAAAAAAAAGCTCAGATATTTTTTTTTTCATTTTCGTGACACAAAAACAGTGACCCCGGTCATGCCGAACTAGCGACATTCTGGACAGGCCTAAAAAACATTTTAAAACCATTTTCACAAAAAATTGCAGATTTTTTTTTTTCATTTTCGTGACACAAAAACAGTTACTCCGGTCATGCCAAACTAGCGACTTTCTGGACAGGCCTAAAAAACATTTTAAAACCATTTTCATAAAAAATTGCAGATTTCTATTTTTGTCACCAAAAACGATGACTCCGATCATGCCGAACTAGCGACATATTGGACAGGCCTAAAAAAAACATTTTTAGAACCATTTTCACAAAAAAAGCTCAGATTTTTTTATTTTCATTTTCGTGACACAAAAACAGTGACCCCGGTTATGCCGAACTAGCGACATTCTGGACAGGCCTAAAAACACATTTTAAAACCATTTTCATAAAAAATTGCAGATTTCTATTTTTGTCCCTAAAAACGATGACTCCGATCATGCCGAAAAAGCGACATTCTGGACAGGCCACATTTTTTTTTTTTTCACCATTTTCACAAAAAATTGCAGATTTTTTTTTTTCATTTTCGTGACACAAAAACAGTGACTCCGGTCATGCCGAACTAGCGACATTCTGGACAGGCCTAAAAAAACACATTTTAAAACCACTTTCACCAAAAATTGCAGATTTCTATTTTTGTCCCTAAAAACGATGACTCCGATCATCCCGAAAAAGCGACTTTCTGGACAGGCCTAAAAAAACATTTTAAAAACATTTTCACCAAAAATTGCAGATTTCAATTTTTTGTCACCAAAAATGATGACTCCGATCATGCCGAACTAGCGACATTTTGGACAGGCCTAAAAAAAACATTTTAAAACCATTTTCACAAAAAATTGCAGATTTCTATTTTGTCCCTAAAAACGATGACTCCGATCATTCCGAAAAAGCGACATACTGGACAGGCCTAAAAATTTTTTTTTAAACCATTTCCACAAAAAATTGCAGATATTTTTTTTCATTTTCGTGACACAAAAACAGTGACTCTGGTCATGCCGAACTAGCGATAAACATTTTAGAACCATTTTCAAAAAAAAAGCTCAGATATTTTTTTTTTCATTTTTTGACACAAAAACAGTGACCCCGGTCATGCCGAACTAGCGACATTCTGGACAGGCCTAAAAAAAACATTTTAAAACCACTTTCACCAAAAATTGTTTTAAAAATGTTTTAAAAACATTTTCACCAAAAATTGCAGATTTCAATTTTTTGTCACCAAAAATGATGACTCCGATCATGCCGAACTAGCGACATTCTGGACAGGCCTAAAAAAAACATTTTAACACCATTTTCATAAAAAATTGCAGATTTCTATTTTTGTCACCAAAAACGATGACTCCGATCATGCCGAACTAGCGACATTTTGGACAGGCCTAAAAAAAACATTTTAGAACCATTTTCAAAAAAAAAGCTCAGATATTTTTTTTCTTCATTTTTTGACACAAAAACAGTGACCCCGGTCATGCCGAACTAGCGACATTCTGGACAGGCCTAAAAAAAACATTTTAAAACCACTTTCACCAAAAATTGTTTTAAAAATGTTTTAAAAACATTTTCACCAAAAATTGCAGATTTCAATTTTTTGTCACCAAAAATGATGACTCCGATCATGCCGAACTAGCGACATTCTGGACAGGCCTAAAAAAAACATTTTAACACCATTTTCATAAAAAATTGCAGATTTCTATTTTTGTCACCAAAAACGATGACTCCGATCATGCCGAACTAGCGACATTTTGGACAGGCCTAAAAAAAACATTTTAGAACCATTTTCAAAAAAAAAGCTCAGATATTTTTTTTCTTCATTTTTTGACACAAAAACAGTGACCCCGGTCATGCCGAACTAGCGACATTCTGGACAGGCCTAAAAAAAACATTTTAAAACCACTTTCACCAAAAATTGCAGATTTCTATTTTTGTCACCAAAAACGATGACTCCGATCATGCCGAACTAGCGACATTTTGGACAGGCCTAAAAAAAACATTTTAGAACCATTTTCACAAAAAAAGCTCAGATATTTTTTTTTCATTTTCGTGACACAAAAACAGTGACCCCGGTCATGCCGAACTAGCGACATTCTGGACAGGCCTAAAAACACATTTTAACACCATTTTCATAAAAAATTGCAGATTTCTATTTTTGTCACCAAAAACGATGACTCCGATCATGCCGAACTAGCGACATTTTGGACAGGCCTAAAAAAAACATTTTAGAACCATTTTCACAAAAAAAGCTCAGATATTTTTATTTTCATTTTCGTGACACAAAAACAGTGACTCCAGTCATGCCGAACTAGCGAAAAACATTTTAGAACCATTTTCAAAAAAAAAGCTCAGATATTTTTTTTCTTCATTTTTTGACACAAAAACAGTGACCCCGGTCATGCCGAACTAGCGACATTCTGGACAGGCCTAAAAAAACATTTTAAAACCATTTTCACAAAAAATTGCAGATTTTTTTTTTTCATTTTCGTGACACAAAAACAGTTACTCCGGTCATGCCAAACTAGCGACTTTCTGGACAGGCCTAAAAAAACATTTTAAAACCATTTTCATAAAAAATTGCAGATTTCTATTTTTGTCACCAAAAACGATGACTCCGATCATGCCGAACTAGCGACATTTTGGACAGGCCTAAAAATAACATTTTTAGAATCATTTTCACAAAAAAAGCTCCGATTTTTTTATTTTCATTTTCGTGACACAAAAACAGTGACCCCGGTTATGCCGAACTAGCGACATTCTGGACAGGCCTAAAAACACATTTTAAAACCATTTTCATAAAAAATTGCAGATTTCTATTTTTGTCCCTAAAAACGATGACTCCGATCATGCCGAAAAAGCGACATTCTGGACAGGCCACATTTTTTTTTTTTTTTACCATTTTCACAAAAAATTGCAGATTTTTTTTATTTATTTTCGTGACACAAAAACAGTGACTCGGTCATGCCGAACTAGCGACATTCTGGACAGGCCTAAAAAAAAACATTTTAAAACCACTTTCACCAAAAATTGCAGATTTCTATTTTTGTCACCAAAAAGGATGACTCCGATCATGCCGAACTAGCGACATTTTGGACAGGCCTAAAAAAAACATTTTAGAACCATTTTCACAAAAAAGCTCAGATATTTTTATTTTCATTTTCGTGACACAAAAACAGTGACTCCGGTCATGCCGAACTAGCGAAAAACATTTTAGAACCATTTTCAAAAAAAAGCTCAGATATTTTTTTTTCATTTTCGTGACACAAAAACAGTGACCCCGGTCATGCCGAACTAGCGACATTCTGGACAGGCCTAAAAAACATTTTAAAACCATTTTCACAAAAAATTGCAGATTTTTTTTTTCATTTTCGTGACACAAAAACAGTTACTCCGGTCATGCCAAACTAGCGACTTTCTGGACAGGCCTAAAAAACATTTTAAAACCATTTTCATAAAAAATTGCAGATTTCTATTTTTGTCACCAAAACGATGACTCCGATCATGCCGAACTAGCGACATATTGGACAGGCCTAAAAAAACATTTTTAGAACCATTTTCACAAAAAAAGCTCCGATTTTTTATTTTCATTTTCGTGACACAAAAACAGTGACCCCGGTTATGCCGAACTAGCGACATTCTGGACAGGCCTAAAAACACATTTTAAAACCATTTTCACAAAAAATTGCAGATTTCTATTTTTGTCACCAAAAACGATGACTCCGATCATGCCGAACTAGCGACATTTTGGACAGGCCTAAAAAAAACATTTTAGAACCATTTTCACAAAAAAAGCTCAGATATTTTTATTTTCATTTTCGTGACACAAAAACAGTGACTCCGGTCATGCCGAACTAGCGAAAAACATTTTAGAACCATTTTCAAAAAAAAAGCTCAGATATCTTTTTTCTTCATTTTTTGACACAAAAAGAGTGACCCCGGTCATGCCGAACTAGCGACATTCTGGACAGGCCTAAAAAACATTTTAAAACCATTTTCACAAAAAATTGCAGATTTTTTTTTTTCATTTTCGTGACACAAAAACAGTTACTCCGGTCATGCCAAACTAGCGACTTTCTGGACAGGCCTAAAAAAACATTTTAAAACCATTTTCATAAAAAATTGCAGATTTCTATTTTTGTCACCAAAAACGATGACTCCGATCATGCCGAACTAGCGACATTTTGGACAGGCCTAAAAAAAACATTTTTAGAACCATTTTCACAAAAAAAGCTCCGATTTTTTTATTTTCATTTTCGTGACACAAAAACAGTGACCCCGGTTATGCCGAACTAGCGACATTCTGGACAGGCCTAAAAACACATTTTAAAACCATTTTCACAAAAAATTGCAGATTTCTATTTTTGTCACCAAAAACGATGACTCCGATCATGCCGAACTAGCGACATTTTGGACAGGCCTAAAAAAAACATTTTAGAACCATTTTCACAAAAAAAGCTCAGATATTTTTATTTTCATTTTCGTGACACAAAAACAGTGACTCCGGTCATGCCGAACTAGCGAAAAACATTTTAGAACCATTTTCAAAAAAAAAGCTCAGATATCTTTTTTCTTCATTTTTTGACACAAAAAGAGTGACCCCGGTCATGCCGAACTAGCGACATTCTGGACAGGCCTAAAAAACATTTTAAAACCATTTTCACAAAAAATTGCAGATTTTTTTTTCATTTTCGTGACACAAAAACAGTTACTCCGGTCATGCCAAACTAGCGACTTTCTGGACAGGCCTAAAAAACATTTTAAAACCATTTTCATAAAAAATTGCAGATTTCTATTTTTGTCACCAAAAACGATGACTCCGATCATGCCGAACTAGCGACATTTTGGACAGGCCTAAAAAAACATTTTTAGAACCATTTTCACAAAAAAAGCTCCGATTTTTTATTTTCATTTTCGTGACACAAAAACAGTGACCCCGGTTATGCCGAACTAAGCGACATTCTGGACAGGCCTAAAAACACATTTTAAAACCATTTTCACAAAAAATTGCAGATTTTTTTTTTCATTTTCGTGACACAAAAACAGTTACTCCGGTCATGCCAAACTAGCGACTTTCTGGACAGGCCTAAAAAAACATTTTAAAACCATTTTCATAAAAAATTGCAGATTTCTATTTTTGTCACCAAAAACGATGACTCCGATCATGCCGAACTAGCGACATTTTGGACAGGCCTAAAAAAACATTTTTAGAACCATTTTCACAAAAAAAGCTCCGATTTTTTTATTTTCATTTTCGTGACACAAAAACAGTGACCCCGGTTATGCCGAACTAGCGACATTCTGGACAGGCCTAAAAACACATTTTAAAACCATTTTCATAAAAAATTGCAGATTTCTATTTTTGTCCCTAAAAACGATGACTCCGATCATGCCGAAAAAGCGACATTCTGGACAGGCCACATTTTTTTTTTTTCACCATTTTCACAAAAAATTGCAGATTTTTTTTATTTATTTTCGTGACACAAAAACAGTGACTCCGGTCATGCCGAACTAGCGACATTCTGGACAGGCCTAAAAAAACATTTTAAAACCACTTTCACCAAAAATTGCAGATTTCTATTTTTGTCACCAAAAAGGATGACTCCGATCATGCCGAACTAGCGACATTTTGGACAGGCCTAAAAAAACATTTTAGAACCATTTTCACAAAAAAGCTCAGATATTTTTATTTTCATTTTCGTGACACAAAAACAGTGACTCGGACTCGGTCATGCCGAACTAGCGAAAAACATTTTAGAACCATTTTCAAAAAAAAAGCTCAGATATTTTTTTTTCATTTTCGTGACACAAAAACAGTGACCCCGGTCATGCCGAACTAGCGACATTCTGGACAGGCCTAAAAACATTTTAAAACCATTTTCACAAAAATTGCTGATTTTTTTTTTCATTTTCGTGACACAAAAACAGTTACTCCGGTCATGCCAAACTAGCGACTTTCTGGACAGGCCTAAAAAAACATTTTAAAACCATTTTCATAAAAATTGCAGATTTCTATTTTTGTCACCAAAAACGATGACTCCGATCATGCCGAACTAGCGACATTTTGGACAGGCCTAAAAAAACATTTTTAGAACCATTTTCACAAAAAAAGCTCAGATTTTTTATTTTCATTTTCGTGACACAAAAACAGTGACCCCGGTTATGCCGAACTAGCGACATTCTGGACAGGCCTAAAAACACATTTTAAAACCATTTTCATAAAAAATTGCAGATTTCTATTTTTGTCCCTAAAAACGATGACTCCGATCATGCCGAAAAAGCGACATTCTGGACAGGCCACATTTTTTTTTTTTTTCACCATTTTCACAAAAAATTGCAGATTTTTTTTTTTCATTTTCGTGACACAAAAACAGTGACTCCGGTCATGCCGAACTAGCGACATTCTGGACAGGCCTAAAAAAAACCATTTTAAAACCACTTTCACCAAAAATTGCATATTTCTATTTTTGTCCCTAAAAACGATGACTCCGATCATCCCGAAAAAGCGAATTTCTGGACAGGCCTAAAAAAACATTTTAAAAACATTTTCACCAAAAATTGCAGATTTCAATTTTTTGTCACCAAAAATGATGACTCCGATCATGCCGAACTAGCGACATTTTGGACAGGCCTAAAAAAACATTTTAAAACCATTTTCACAAAAATTGCAGATTTCTATTTTGTCCCTAAAAACGATGACTCCGATCATTCCGAAAAGCGACATACTGGACAGGCCTAAAAATTTTTTTTAAACCATTTTCACAAAAAATTGCAGATATTTTTTTCATTTTCGTGACACAAAAACAGTGACTCTGGTCATGCCGAACTAGCGATAAACATTTTAGAACCATTTTCAAAAAAAAAGCTCAGATATTTTTTTTTCATTTTTTGACACAAAAACAGTGACCCCGGTCATGCCGAACTAGCGACATTCTGGACAGGCCTAAAAAAAACATTTTAAAACCACTTTCACCAAAAATTGCAGATTTCTATTTTTGTCACCAAAACGATGACTCCGATCATGCCGAACTAGCGACATTTTGGACAGGCCTAAAAAAAACATTTTAGAACCATTTTCACAAAAAAAGCTCAGATATTTTTTTTTGCATTTTCGTGACACAAAAACAGTGACCCCGGTCATGCCGAACTAGCGACATTCTGGACAGGCCTAAAAACACATTTTAACACCATTTTCATAAAAAATTGCAGATTTCTATTTTTGTCACCAAAAACGATGACTCCGATCATGCCGAACTAGCGACATTTTGGACAGGCCTAAAAAAAACATTTTAGAACCATTTTCACAAAAAAAGCTCAGATATTTTTATTTTCATTTTCGTGACACAAAAACAGTGACTCCGGTCATGCCGAACTAGCGAAAAACATTTTAGAACCATTTTCAAAAAAAAGCTCAGATATTTTTTTTCTTCATTTTTTTACACAAAAACAGTGACCCCGGTCATGCCGAACTAGCGACATTCTGGACAGGCCTAAAAAAACATTTTAAAACCACTTTCACCAAAAATTGCAGATTTCTATTTTTGTCACCAAAAACGATGACTCCGATCATGCCGAACTAGCGACATTTTGGACAGGCCTAAAAAAAACATTTTAGAACCATTTTCACAAAAAAAGCTCAGATATTTTTTTTTCATTTTCGTGACACAAAAACAGTGACCCCGGTCATGCCGAACTAGCGACATTCTGGACAGGCCTAAAAACACATTTTAACACCATTTTCATAAAAATTGCAGATTTCTATTTTTGTCACCAAAAACGATGACTCCGATCATGCCGAACTAGCGACATTTTGGACAGGCCTAAAAAAAACATTTTAGAACCATTTTCACAAAAAAAGCTCAGATATTTTTATTTTCATTTTCGTGACACAAAAACAGTGACTCCAGTCATGCCGAACTAGCGAAAAACATTTTAGAACCATTTTCAAAAAAAAAGCTCAGATATTTTTTTTCTTCATTTTTTGACACAAAAACAGTGACCCCGGTCATGCCGAACTAGCGACATTCTGGACAGGCCTAAAAAAACATTTTAAAACCATTTTCACAAAAAATTGCAGATTTTTTTTTTTCATTTTCGTGACACAAAAACAGTTACTCCGGTCATGCCAAACTAGCGACTTTCTGGACAGGCCTAAAAAACATTTTAAAACCATTTTCATAAAAAATTGCAGATTTCTATTTTTGTCACCAAAAACGATGACTCCGATCATGCCGAACTAGCGACATTTTGGACAGGCCTAAAAATAACATTTTTAGAATCATTTTCACAAAAAAAGCTCCGATTTTTTTATTTTCATTTTCGTGACACAAAAACAGTGACCCGGTTATGCCGAACTAGCGACATTCTGGACAGGCCTAAAAACACATTTTAAAACCATTTTCATAAAAATTGCAGATTTCTATTTTTGTCCCTAAAAACGATGACTCCGATCATGCCGAAAAAGCGACATTCTGGACAGGCCACATTTTTTTTTTTTTACCATTTTCACAAAAAATTGCAGATTTTTTTATTTATTTTCGTGACACAAAAACAGTGACTCCGGTCATGCCGAACTAGCGACATTCTGGACAGGCCTAAAAAAACATTTTAAAACCACTTTCACCAAAAATTGCAGATTTCTATTTTTGTCACCAAAAAGGATGACTCCGATCATGCCGAACTAGCGACATTTTGGACAGGCCTAAAAAAAACATTTTAGAACCATTTTCACAAAAAAAGCTCAGATATTTTTATTTTCATTTTCGTGACACAAAAACAGTGACTCCGGTCATGCCGAACTAGCGAAAAACATTTTAGAACCATTTTCAAAAAAAAAGCTCAGATATTTTTTTTTTCATTTTCGTGACACAAAAACAGTGACCCCGGTCATGCCGAACTAGCGACATTCTGGACAGGCCTAAAAAACATTTTAAAACCATTTTCACAAAAAATTGCAGATTTTTTTTTTTCATTTTCGTGACACAAAAACAGTTACTCCGGTCATGCCAAACTAGCGACTTTCTGGACAGGCCTAAAAAAACATTTTAAAACCATTTTCATAAAAAATTGCAGATTTCTATTTTTGTCACCAAAAACGATGACTCCGATCATGCCGAACTAGCGACATATTGGACAGGCCTAAAAAAAACATTTTTAGAACCATTTTCACAAAAAAGCTCAGATTTTTTTATTTTCATTTTCGTGACACAAAAACAGTGACCCCGGTTATGCCGAACTAGCGACATTCTGGACAGGCCTAAAAACACATTTTAAAACCATTTTCATAAAAAATTGCAGATTTCTATTTTTGTCCCTAAAAACGATGACTCCGATCATGCCGAAAAATCGACATTCTGGACAGGCCACATTTTTATTTTTTTCACCATTTTCACAAAAATTGCAGATTTTTTTTTTCATTTTCGTGACACAAAAACAGTGACTCCGGTCATGCCGAACTAGCGACATTCTGGACAGGCCTAAAAAAAAACATTTTAAAACCACTTTCACCAAAAATTGCAGATTTCTATTTTTGTCCCTAAAAACGATGACTCCGATCATCCCGAAAAAGCGACTTTCTGGACAGGCCTAAAAAAACATTTTAAAAACATTTTCACCAAAAATTGCAGATTTCAATTTTTTGTCACCAAAAATGATGACTCCGATCATGCCGAACTAGCGACATTCTGGACAGGCCTAAAAAAAACATTTTAACACCATTTTCATAAAAAATTGCAGATTTCTATTTTTGTCACCAAAAACGATGACTCCGATCATGCCGAACTAGCGACATTTTGGACAGGCCTAAAAAAAACATTTTAGAACCATTTTCAAAAAAAAAGCTCAGATATTTTTTTTCTTCATTTTTTGACACAAAAACAGTGACCCCGGTCATGCCGAACTAGCGACATTCTGGACAGGCCTAAAAAAAACATTTTAAAACCACTTTCACCAAAAATTGCAGATTTCTATTTTTGTCACCAAAAACGATGACTCCGATCATGCCGAACTAGCGACATTTTGGACAGGCCTAAAAAAACATTTTAGAACCATTTTCACAAAAAAGCTCAGATATTTTTTTTTCATTTTCGTGACACAAAAACAGTGACCCCGGTCATGCCGAACTAGCGACATTCTGGACAGGCCTAAAAACACATTTTAACACCATTTTCATAAAAAATTGCAGATTTCTATTTTTGTCACCAAAAACGATGACTCCGATCATGCCGAACTAGCGACATTTTGGACAGGCCTAAAAAAAACATTTTAAAACCATTTTCACAAAAAATTGCAGATTTCTATTTTGTCCCTAAAAACGATGACTCCGATCATTCCGAAAAAGCGACATACTGGACAGGCCTAAAATTTTTTTTTTAAACCATTTTCACCAAAAATTGCAGATATTTTTTTTCATTTTCGTGACACAAAAACAGTGACTCTGGTCATGCCGAACTAGCGATAAACATTTTAGAACCATTTTCAAAAAAAAAGCTCAGATATTTTTTTTTTCATTTTTTGACACAAAAACAGTGACCCCGGTCATGCCGAACTAGCGACATTCTGGACAGGCCTAAAAAAAACATTTTAAAACCACTTTCACCAAAAATTGCAGATTTCTATTTTTGTCACCAAAAACGATGACTCCGATCATGCCGAACTAGCGACATTTTGGACAGGCCTAAAAAAAACATTTTAGAACCATTTTCACAAAAAAAGCTCAGATATTTTTTTTGCATTTTCGTGACACAAAAACAGTGACCCCGGTCATGCCGAACTAGCGACATTCTGGACAGGCCTAAAAACACATTTTAACACCATTTTCATAAAAAATTGCAGATTTCTATTTTTGTCACCAAAAACGATGACTCCGATCATGCCGAACTAGCGACATTTTGGACAGGCCTAAAAAAACATTTTAGAACCATTTTCACAAAAAAAGCTCAGATATTTTTATTTTCATTTTCGTGACACAAAAACAGTGACTCCGGTCATGCCGAACTAGCGAAAAACATTTTAGAACCATTTTCAAAAAAAAGCTCAGATATTTTTTTCTTCATTTTTTGACACAAAAACAGTGACCCCGGTCATGCCGAACTAGCGACATTCTGGACAGGCCTAAAAAAACATTTTAAAACCACTTTCACCAAAAATTGCAGATTTCTATTTTTGTCACCAAAACGATGACTCCGATCATGCCGAACTAGCGACATTCTGGACAGGCCTAAAAAAACATTTTAAAACCATTTTCACAAAAATTGCAGATTTTTTTTTTCATTTTCGTGACACAAAAACAGTTACTCCGGTCATGCCAAACTAGCGACTTTCTGGACAGGCCTAAAAAACATTTTAAAACCATTTTCATAAAAATTGCAGATTTCTATTTTTGTCACCAAAAACGATGACTCCGATCATGCCGAACTAGCGACATTTTGGACAGGCCTAAAAATAACATTTTTAGAATCATTTTCACAAAAAAAGCTCCGATTTTTTATTTTCATTTTCGTGACACAAAAACAGTGACCCCGGTTATGCCGAACTAGCGACATTCTGGACAGGCCTAAAAACACATTTTAAAACCATTTTCATAAAAATTGCAGATTTCTATTTTTGTCCCTAAAAACGATGACTCCGATCATGCCGAAAAAGCGACATTCTGGACAGGCCACATTTTTTTTTTTTACCATTTTCACAAAAATTGCAGATTTTTTTATTTATTTTCGTGACACAAAAACAGTGACTCCGGTCATGCCGAACTAGCGACATTCTGGACAGGCCTAAAAAAAACATTTTAAAACCACTTTCACCAAAAATTGCAGATTTCTATTTTTGTCACCAAAAAGGATGACTCCGATCATGCCGAACTAGCGACATTTTGGACAGGCCTAAAAAAACATTTCAGAACCATTTTCACAAAAAAGCTCAGATATTTTTATTTTCATTTTCGTGACACAAAAACAGTGACTCCGGTCATGCCGAACTAGCGAAAAACATTTTAGAACCATTTTCAAAAAAAAGCTCAGATATTTTTTTTCATTTTCGTGACACAAAAACAGTGACCCCGGTCATGCCGAACTAGCGACATTCTGGACAGGCCTAAAAACATTTTAAAACCATTTTCACAAAAATTGCAGATTTTTTTTTCATTTTCGTGACACAAAAACAGTTACTCCGGTCATGCCAAACTAGCGACTTTCTGGACAGGCCTAAAAAAACATTTTAAAACCATTTTCATAAAAAATTGCAGATTTCTATTTTTGTCACCAAAAACGATGACTCCGATCATGCCGAACTAGCGACATATTGGACAGGCCTAAAAAAAACATTTTTAGAACCATTTTCACAAAAAAGCTCAGATTTTTTATTTTCATTTTCGTGACACAAAAACAGTGACCCCGGTTATGCCGAACTAGCGACATTCTGGACAGGCCTAAAAACACATTTTAAAACCATTTTCATAAAAAATTGCAGATTTCTATTTTTGTCCCTAAAAACGATGACTCCGATCATGCCGAAAAAGCGACATTCTGGACAGGCCACATTTTTATTTTTTTCACCATTTTCACAAAAAATTGCAGATTTTTTTTTCATTTTCGTGACACAAAAACAGTGACTCCGGTCATGCCGAACTAGCGACATTCTGGACAGGCCTAAAAAAAACATTTTAAAACCACTTTCACCAAAAATTGCAGATTTCTATTTTTGTCCCTAAAAACGATGACTCCGATCATCCCGAAAAAGCGACTTTCTGGACAGGCCTAAAAAAACATTTTAAAAACATTTTCACCAAAAATTGCAGATTTCAATTTTTTGTCACCAAAAATGATGACTCCGATCATGCCGAACTAGCGACATTTTGGACAGGCCTAAAAAAAACATTTTAAAACCATTTTCACAAAAAATTGCAGATTTCTATTTTGTCCCTAAAAACGATGACTCCGATCATTCCGAAAAAGCGACATACTGGACAGGCCTAAAAATTTTTTTTAAACCATTTCCACAAAAAATTGCAGATATTTTTTTTCATTTTCGTGACACAAAAACAGTGACTCTGGTCATGCCGAACTAGCGATAAACATTTTAGAACCATTTTCAAAAAAAAAGCTCAGATATTTTTTTTTTCATTTTTTGACACAAAAACAGTGACCCCGGTCATGCCGAACTAGCGACATTCTGGACAGGCCTAAAAAAAACATTTTAAAACCACTTTCACCAAAAATTGTTTTAAAAATGTTTTAAAAACATTTTCACCAAAAATTGCAGATTTCAATTTTTTGTCACCAAAAATGATGACTCCGATCATGCCGAACTAGCGACATTCTGGACAGGCCTAAAAAAACATTTTAACACCATTTTCATAAAAATTGCAGATTTCTATTTTTGTCACCAAAAACGATGACTCCGATCATGCCGAACTAGCGACATTTTGGACAGGCCTAAAAAAACATTTTAGAACCATTTTCAAAAAAAAGCTCAGATATTTTTTTCTTCATTTTTTGACACAAAAACAGTGACCCCGGTCATGCCGAACTAGCGACATTCTGGACAGGCCTAAAAAAACATTTTAAAACCACTTTCACCAAAAATTGTTTTAAAAATGTTTTAAAAACATTTTCACCAAAATTGCAGATTTCAATTTTTTGTCACCAAAAATGATGACTCCGATCATGCCGAACTAGCGACATTCTGGACAGGCCTAAAAAAACATTTTAACACCATTTTCATAAAAATTGCAGATTTCTATTTTTGTCACCAAAACGATGACTCCGATCATGCCGAACTAGCGACATTTTGGACAGGCCTAAAAAAACATTTTAGAACCATTTTCAAAAAAAAGCTCAGATATTTTTTTTCTTCATTTTTTGACACAAAAACAGTGACCCCGGTCATGCCGAACTAAGCGACATTCTGGACAGGCCTAAAAAAACATTTTAAAACCACTTTCACCAAAAATTGCAGATTTCTATTTTTGTCACCAAAAACGATGACTCCGATCATGCCGAACTAGCGACATTTTGGACAGGCCTAAAAAAACATTTTAGAACCATTTTCACAAAAAAAGCTCAGATATTTTTTTTTTCATTTTCGTGACACAAAAACAGTGACCCCGGTCATGCCGAACTAGCGACATTCTGGACAGGCCTAAAAACACATTTTAACACCATTTTCATAAAAATTGCAGATTTCTATTTTTGTCACCAAAAACGATGACTCCGATCATGCCGAACTAGCGACATTTTGGACAGGCCTAAAAAAAACATTTTAGAACCATTTTCACAAAAAAAGCTCAGATATTTTTATTTTCATTTTCGTGACACAAAAACAGTGACTCCAGTCATGCCGAACTAGCGAAAAACATTTTAGAACCATTTTCAAAAAAAAAGCTCAGATATTTTTTTTCTTCATTTTTTGACACAAAAACAGTGACCCCGGTCATGCCGAACTAGCGACATTCTGGACAGGCCTAAAAAAACATTTTAAAACCATTTTCACAAAAAATTGCAGATTTTTTTTTTTCATTTTCGTGACACAAAAACAGTTACTCCGGTCATGCCAAACTAGCGACTTTCTGGACAGGCCTAAAAAAACATTTTAAAACCATTTTCATAAAAAATTGCAGATTTCTATTTTTGTCACCAAAAACGATGACTCCGATCATGCCGAACTAGCGACATTTTGGACAGGCCTAAAAATAACATTTTTAGAATCATTTTCACAAAAAAAGCTCCGATTTTTTTATTTTCATTTTCGTGACACAAAAACAGTGACCCCGGTTATGCCGAACTAGCGACATTCTGGACAGGCCTAAAAACACATTTTAAAACCATTTTCATAAAAAATTGCAGATTTCTATTTTTGTCCCTAAAAACGATGACTCCGATCATGCCGAAAAAGCGACATTCTGGACAGGCCACATTTTTTTTTTTTACCATTTTCACAAAAATTGCAGATTTTTTTATTTATTTTCGTGACACAAAAACAGTGACTCCGGTCATGCCGAACTAGCGACATTCTGGACAGGCCTAAAAAAAACATTTTAAAACCACTTTCACCAAAAATTGCAGATTTCTATTTTTGTCACCAAAAAGGATGACTCCGATCATGCCGAACTAGCGACATTTTGGACAGGCCTAAAAAAAACATTTTAGAACCATTTTCACAAAAAAGCTCAGATATTTTTATTTTCATTTTCGTGACACAAAAACAGTGACTCCGGTCATGCCGAACTAGCGAAAAACATTTTAGAACCATTTTCAAAAAAAAGCTCAGATATTTTTTTTTCATTTTCGTGACACAAAAACAGTGACCCCGGTCATGCCGAACTAGCGACATTCTGGACAGGCCTAAAAAACATTTTAAAACCATTTTCACAAAAATTGCAGATTTTTTTTTCATTTTCGTGACACAAAAACAGTTACTCCGGTCATGCCAAACTAGCGACTTTCTGGACAGGCCTAAAAAACATTTTAAAACCATTTTCATAAAAAATTGCAGATTTCTATTTTTGTCACCAAAAACGATGACTCCGATCATGCCGAACTAGCGACATATTGGACAGGCCTAAAAAAAACATTTTTAGAACCATTTTCACAAAAAAAGCTCAGATTTTTTTATTTTCATTTTCGTGACACAAAAACAGTGACCCCGGTTATGCCGAACTAGCGACATTCTGGACAGGCCTAAAAACACATTTTAAAACCATTTTCATAAAAATTGCAGATTTCTATTTTTGTCCCTAAAAACGATGACTCCGATCATGCCGAAAAAGCGACATTCTGGACAGGCCACATTTTTATTTTTTTTCACCATTTTCACAAAAAATTGCAGATTTTTTTTTTTCATTTTCGTGACACAAAAACAGTGACTCCGGTCATGCCGAACTAGCGACATTCTGGACAGGCCTAAAAAAAACATTTTAAAACCACTTTCACCAAAAATTGCAGATTTCTATTTTTGTCCCTAAAAACGATGACTCCGATCATCCCGAAAAAGCGACTTTCTGGACAGGCCTAAAAAAACATTTTAAAAACATTTTCACCAAAAATTGCAGATTTCAATTTTTTGTCACCAAAAATGATGACTCCGATCATGCCGAACTAGCGACATTCTGGACAGGCCTAAAAAAACATTTTAACACCATTTTCATAAAAATTGCAGATTTCTATTTTTGTCACCAAAAACGATGACTCCGATCATGCCGAACTAGCGACATTTTGGACAGGCCTAAAAAAAACATTTTAGAACCATTTTCAAAAAAAAAGCTCAGATATTTTTTTTCTTCATTTTTTGACACAAAAACAGTGACCCCGGTCATGCCGAACTAGCGACATTCTGGACAGGCCTAAAAAAAACATTTTAAAACCACTTTCACCAAAAATTGCAGATTTCTATTTTTGTCACCAAAAACGATGACTCCGATCATGCCGAACTAGCGACATTTTGGACAGGCCTAAAAAAAACATTTTAGAACCATTTTCACAAAAAAAGCTCAGATATTTTTTTTTTCATTTTCGTGACACAAAAACAGTGACCCCGGTCATGCCGAACTAGCGACATTCTGGACAGGCCTAAAAACACATTTTAACACCATTTTCATAAAAAATTGCAGATTTCTATTTTTGTCACCAAAAACGATGACTCCGATCATGCCGAACTAGCGACATTTTGGACAGGCCTAAAAAAAACATTTTAAAACCATTTTCACAAAAAATTGCAGATTTCTATTTTGTCCCTAAAAACGATGACTCCGATCATTCCGAAAAAGCGACATACTGGACAGGCCTAAAATTTTTTTTTTAAACCATTTTCACAAAAAATTGCAGATATTTTTTTTCATTTTCGTGACACAAAAACAGTGACTCTGGTCATGCCGAACTAGCGATAAACATTTTAGAACCATTTTCAAAAAAAAAGCTCAGATATTTTTTTTTTCATTTTTTGACACAAAAACAGTGACCCCGGTCATGCCGAACTAGCGACATTCTGGACAGGCCTAAAAAAAACATTTTAAAACCACTTTCACCAAAAATTGCAGATTTCTATTTTTGTCCCTAAAAACGATGACTCCGATCATGCCGAAAAAGCGACATTCTGGACAGGCCACATTTTTATTTTTTTTCACCATTTTCACAAAAAATTGCAGATTTTTTTTTTTCATTTTCGTGACACAAAAACAGTGACTCCGGTCATGCCGAACTAGCGACATTCTGGACAGGCCTAAAAAAAAACATTTTAAAACCACTTTCACCAAAAATTGCAGATTTCTATTTTTGTCCCTAAAAACGATGACTCCGATCATCCCGAAAAAGCGACTTTCTGGACAGGCCTAAAAAAACATTTTAAAAACATTTTCACCAAAAATTGCAGATTTCAATTTTTTGTCACCAAAATGATGACTCCGATCATGCCGAACTAGCGACATTCTGGACAGGCCTAAAAAAACATTTTAACACCATTTTCATAAAAATTGCAGATTTCTATTTTTGTCACCAAAAACGATGACTCCGATCATGCCGAACTAGCGACATTTTGGACAGGCCTAAAAAAACATTTTAGAACCATTTTCAAAAAAAAAAGCTCAGATATTTTTTTCTTCATTTTTGACACAAAAACAGTGACTCCGGTCATGCCGAACTAGCGACATTCTGGACAGGCCTAAAAAAACATTTTAAAACCACTTTCACCAAAAATTGCAGATTTCTATTTTTGTCACCAAAAACGATGACTCCGATCATGCCGAACTAGCGACATTTTGGACAGGCCTAAAAAAACATTTTAGAACCATTTTCACAAAAAAAGCTCAGATATTTTTTTTTCATTTTCGTGACACAAAAACAGTGACCCCGGTCATGCCGAACTAGCGACATTCTGGACAGGCCTAAAAACACATTTTAACACCATTTTCATAAAAATTGCAGATTTCTATTTTGTCACCAAAAACGATGACTCCGATCATGCCGAACTAGCGACATTTTGGACAGGCCTAAAAAACATTTTAAAACCATTTTCACAAAAAATTGCAGATTTCTATTTTGTCCCTAAAAACGATGACTCCGATCATTCCGAAAAAGCGACATACTGGACAGGCCTAAAAATTTTTTTTTAAACCATTTTCACAAAAATTGCAGATATTTTTTTTCATTTTCGTGACACAAAAACAGTGACTCTGGTCATGCCGAACTAGCGATAAACATTTTAGAACCATTTTCAAAAAAAGCTCAGATATTTTTTTTTCATTTTTTGACACAAAAACAGTGACCCCGGTCATGCCGAACTAGCGACATTCTGGACAGGCCTAAAAAAAACATTTTAAAACCACTTTCACCAAAAATTGCAGATTTCTATTTTTGTCACCAAAAACGATGACTCCGATCATGCCGAACTAGCGACATTTTGGACAGGCCTAAAAAAACATTTTAGAACCATTTTCACAAAAAAGCTCAGATATTTTTTTTTCATTTTCGTGACACAAAAACAGTGACCCCGGTCATGCCGAACTAGCGACATTCTGGACAGGCCTAAAAACACATTTTAACACCATTTTCATAAAAAATTGCAGATTTCTATTTTTGTCACCAAAAACGATGACTCCGATCATGCCGAACTAGCGACATTTTGGACAGGCCTAAAAAAACATTTTAGAACCATTTTCACAAAAAAGCTCAGATATTTTTATTTTCATTTTCGTGACACAAAAACAGTGACTCCGGTCATGCCGAACTAGCGAAAAACATTTTAGAACCATTTTCAAAAAAAAGCTCAGATATTTTTTTTCTTCATTTTTGACACAAAAACAGTGACCCCGGTCATGCCGAACTAGCGACATTCTGGACAGGCCTAAAAAAACATTTTAAAACCATTTTCACAAAAAATTGCAGATTTTTTTTTCATTTTCGTGACACAAAAACAGTTACTCCGGTCATGCCAAACTAGCGACTTTCTGGACAGGCCTAAAAAACATTTTAAAACCATTTTCATAAAAATTGCAGATTTCTATTTTTGTCACCAAAAACGATGACTCCGATCATGCCGAACTAGCGACATTTTGGACAGGCCTAAAAAAAACATTTTTAGAACCATTTTCACAAAAAAAGCTCCGATTTTTTATTTTCATTTTCGTGACACAAAAACAGTGACCCCGGTTATGCCGAACTAGCGACATTCTGGACAGGCCTAAAAACACATTTTAAAACCATTTTCATAAAAATTGCAGATTTCTATTTTTGTCCCTAAAAACGATGACTCCGATCATGCCGAAAAAGCGACATTCTGGACAGGCCACATTTTTTTTTTTTACCATTTTCACAAAAATTGCAGATTTTTTTATTTATTTTCGTGACACAAAAACAGTGACTCCGGTCATGCCGAACTAGCGACATTCTGGACAGGCCTAAAAAAACATTTTAAAACCACTTTCACCAAAAATTGCAGATTTCTATTTTTGTCACCAAAAAGGATGACTCCGATCATGCCGAACTAGCGACATTTTGGACAGGCCTAAAAAAAACATTTTAGAACCATTTTCACAAAAAAAGCTCAGATATTTTTATTTTCATTTTCGTGACACAAAAACAGTGACTCCGGTCATGCCGAACTAGCGAAAAACATTTTAGAACCATTTTCAAAAAAAAAGCTCAGATATTTTTTTTTTCATTTTCGTGACACAAAAACAGTGACCCCGGTCATGCCAAACTGGCGACTTTCTGGACAGGCCTAAAAAAACATTTTAAAACCATTTTCATCAAAAATTGCAGATTTCTATTTTTGTCACCAAAAACGATGACTCCGATCATGCCGAACTAGCGACATATTGGACAGGCCTAAAAAAAACATTTTTAGAACCATTTTCACAAAAAAAGCTCAGATTTTTTTATTTTCATTTTCGTGACACAAAAACAGTGACCCCGGTTATGCCGAACTAGCGACTTTCTGGACAGGCCTAAAAAAACATTTTAAAACCATTTTCATAAAAAATTGCAGATTTCTATTTTTGTCACCAAAAACGATGACTCCGATCATGCCGAACTAGCGACATATTGGACAGGCCTTAAAAAAACATTTTTAGAACCATTTTCACAAAAAAAGCTCAGATTTTTTATTTTCATTTTCGTGACACAAAAACAGTGACCCCGGTTATGCCGAACTAGCGACATTCTGGACAGGCCTAAAAAACATTTTAAAACCATTTTCATAAAAATTGCAGATTTCTATTTTTGTCCCCAAAAACGATGACTCCGATCATGCCGAACAAGCGACATTCTGGACAGGCCTAAAAACATTTTTTTTTTTCACCATTTTCACAAAAATTGCAGATTTTTTTTTCATTTTCGTGACACAAAAACAGTGACTCCGGTCATGCCGAACTAGCGACAGTTGTAAAAAAACATTTTAAAACCACTTTCACCAAAAATTGCAGATTTCTATTTTTGACCCAAAAACGATGACTCCGATCATCCCGAAAAAGCGACATTCTGGACAGGCCTAAAAAAACATTTTAAAAACATTTTCACCAAAAATTGCAGATTTCTATTTTTGTCACCAAAAACGATGACTCCGATCATGCCGAACTAGCGACATTCTGGACAGGCCTAAAAAAACATTTTAAAACCATTTTCACAAAAAAGCTGCAGATATTTTTAAACCAGAAAAAATATTTTTCATTTTCGTGACACAAAAACAGTGACTCCGGTCATGCCGAACTAGCGATAAACATTTTAGAACCATTTTCAAAAAAAAAGCTCAGATATTTTTTTTCATTTTTGACACAAAAACAGTGACCCCGGTCATGCCGAACTAGCGACATTCTGGACAGGCCTAAAAAACATTTTAAAACCACTTTCACAAAAATTGCAGATTTTTATTTTCATTTTTGTCACACAAAAATAGTGACTCCGATCATGCCGAACTAGCGACATTCTGGACAGGCCTAAAAAAACATTTTAAAACCACTTTCACCAAAAATTGCAGATTTCTATTTTTGTCACCAAAAACGATGACTCCGATCATGCCGAACTAGCGACATTTTGGACAGGCCTAAAAAAACATTTTTAGAACCATTTTCACAAAAAAAGCTCAGATTTTTTATTTTCATTTTCGTGACACAAAAACAGTGACCCCGGTTATGCCGAACTAGCGACATTCTGGACAGGCCTAAAAACACATTTTAAAACCATTTTCATAAAAATTGCAGATTTCTATTTTTGTCCCTAAAAATGATGACTCCGATCATGCCGAAAAAGCGACATTCTGGACAGGCCACTTTTTTTTTTTTTCACCATTTTCACAAAAAATTGCAGATTTTTTTTTCATTTTCGTGACACAAAAACAGTGACTCCGGTCATGCCGAACTAGCGACATTCTGGACAGGCCTAAAAAAACATTTTAAAACCACTTTCACCAAAAATTGCAGATTTCTATTTTTGTCACCAAAAGGATGACTCCGATCATGCCGAACTAGCGACATTTTGGACAGGCCTAAAAAAACATTTTAGAACCATTTTCACAAAAAAGCTCAGATATTTTTATTTTCATTTTCGTGACACAAAAACAGTGACTCGGTCATGCCGAACTAGCGAAAAACATTTTAGAGCCATTTTCAAAAAAAGCTCAGATATTTTTTTTTCATTTTCGTGACACAAAAACAGTGACCCCGGTCATGCCGAACTAGCGACATTCTGGACAGGCCTAAAAACATTTTAAAACCATTTTCACAAAAATTGCAGATTTTTTCATTTTTGTCACACAAAAACGATTACTCCGGTCATGCCGAACTAGCGACTTTCTGGACAGGCCTAAAAAAACATTTTAAAACCATTTTCACAAAAAAGCTTGCAGAATTTTTATTTTCATTTTCGTGACACAAAAACGATGACTCGGTCATGCCGAACTAGCGAATTTGGCAAAAACATTTTAGAACCATTTTCAAAAAAAAGCTCAGATATTTTTTTCTTCATTTTCGTGACACAAAAACAGTGACCCCGGTCATGCCGAACTAGCGACATTCTGGACAGGCCTAAAAACACATTTTAAAACCATTTTCACAAAAATTGCAGATTTCTATTTTTGTCATTTTCGTGACACAAAAACAGTGACTCCGGTCATGCCGAACTAGCGACTTTCTGGACAGGCCTAAAAAAACATTTTAAAACCACTTTCACAAAAATTGCAGATTTCTATTTTTGTCACCAAAAACGATGACTCCGATCATGCCGAACTAGCGACATTCTGGACAGGCCTAAAAAAACATTTTAGAACCATTTTCACAAAAAAAGCTCAGATTTTTTATTTTCATTTTCGTGACACAAAAACAGTGACCCCGGTTATGCCGAACTAGCGACATTCTGGACAGGCCTAAAAACACATTTTAAAACCATTTTCACAAAAATTGCAGATTTCTATTTTGTCCCTAAAAACGATGACTCCGATCATGCCGAAAAGCGACATTCTGGACAGGCCTAAACATTTTTTTTTTTCACCATTTTCACAAAAAATTGCAGATTTTTTTTTCATTTTCGTGACACAAAAACAGTGACTCCGGTCATGCCGAACTAGCGACATTCTGGACAGGCCTAAAAAACATTTTAAAACCACTTTCACCAAAAATTGCAGATTTCTATTTTTGTCACCAAAAACGATGACTCCGATCATGCCGAACTAGCAACATTTTGGACAGGCCTAAAAAAACATTTTAGAACCATTTTCACAAAAAATCAGATATATTTTCATTTTCGTGACACAAAAACAGTGACTCGGTCATGCGACTATTAGAACCATTTTCAAAAAAAGCTCAGATATTTTTTTTTCATTTTCGTGACACAAAAACAGTGACCCCGGTCATGCCGAACTAGCGACATTCTGGACAGGCCTAAAAAAACATTTTAAAACCATTTTCACAAAAATTGCAGATTTCTATTTTTGTCCCTAAAAACGATGACTCCGATCATGCCGAAAAGCGACATACTGGACAGGCCTAAACATTTTTTTTTAAACCATTTTCACAAAAAATTGCAGATTTTTTTTTCATTTTCGTGACACAAAAACAGTGACTCCGGTCATGCCGAACTAGCGACATTCTGACAGGCCTAAAAAACATTTTAAAACCATTTTCACCAAAAATTGCAGATTTCTATTTGTCACCAAAAACGATGACTCGTCATGCCGAACAGCGACTCTGGACAGGCCTAAAAACATTTTAGAACCATTTTCACAAAAAAGCTCAGATATTTTTCATTTTTGACACAAAAACAGTGACTCCGGTCATGCCGAACTAGCGACATTCTGGACAGGCCTAAAAAAACATTTTAAAACCACTTTCACCAAAAATTGCAGATTTCTATTTTTGTCACCAAAAACGATGACTCCGATCATGCCGAAAAAGCGACATTCTGGACAGGCCTAAAAAAATATTTTAGAACCATTTTCACAAAAAAGCAGATATTTTTTTCATTTTCGTGACACAAAAACAGTGACTCGGTCATGCCGAACTAGCGAAAAACATTTTAGGACCATTTTCAAAAAAAAGCTCAGATATTTTTTTTTCATTTTGTGACACAAAAACAGTGACCCCGGTCATGCCGAACTAGCGACATTCTGGACAGGCCTAAAAACACATTTTAAAACCACTTTCATAAAAATTGCAGATTTCTATTTTGTCCCTAAAAACGATGACTCGATCATGCCGAAAAAGCGACATTCTGGACAGGCCTAAAAACATTTTTTTTGAACCATTTTCACAAAAAATTGCAGATTTTTTTTTCATTTTCGTGACACAAAAACAGTGACTCCGGTCATGCCGAACTAGCGATTCTGGACAGGCCTAAAAAAACATTTTAAAACCACTTTCAAAAAAAATTGCAGATTTCTATTTTTTGTCACCAAAAAGGATGACTCCGATCATGCCGAACTAGCGACATTCTGGACAGGCCTAAAAAAACATTTTAGAACCATTTTCACAAAAAAGCAGATTTTTTTTCATTTTCGTGACACAAAAACAGTGACTCCGGTCATGCCGAACTAGCGTTAAAAAACATTTTAGAACCATTTTCAAAAAAATCAGATTTTTCATTTGTGACACAAAAACAGTGACCCCGGTCATGCCGAACTAGCGACATTCTGGACAGGCCTAAAAAACATTTTAAAACCACTTTCACCAAAAATTGCAGATTTCTATTTTTGTCACCAAAAACGATGACTCCGATCATGCCGAACTAGCGACATTTTGGACAGGCCTAAAAAAACATTTTAGAACCATTTTCACAAAAAAAGCTCAGATATTTTTATTTTCATTTTCGTGACACAAAAACAGTGACTCCGGTCATGCCGAACTAGCGAAAAACATTTTAGAACCATTTTCAAAAAAAAAGCTCAGATATTTTTTTCTTCATTTTTGACACAAAAACAGTGACCCCGGTCATGCCGAACTAGCGACATTCTGGACAGGCCTAAAAAACATTTTAAAACCATTTTCACAAAAATTGCAGATTTCTATTTTTGTCACCAAAAACGATGACTCCGATCATGCCGAACTAGCGACATTTTGGACAGGCCTAAAAAAACATTTTAGAACCATTTTCACAAAAAAAGCTCAGATTTTTTATTTTCATTTTCGTGACACAAAAACAGTGACCCCGGTTATGCCGAACTAGCGACATTCTGGACAGGCCTAAAAACATTTTAAAACCATTTTCATAAAAAATTGCAGATTTCTATTTTTGTCCCTAAAAACAATGACTCCGATCATGCCGAAACAAGCGACATTCTGGACAGGCCTAAAAACATTTTTTTTTAAACCATTTTCACAAAAATTGCAGATTTTTTTTTCATTTTCGTGACACAAAAACAGTGACTCCGGTCATGCCGAACTAGCGACATTCTGGACAGGCCTAAAAAAAACATTTTAAAACCACTTTCACCAAAAATTGCAGATTTCTATTTTTGTCACCAAAAAGCGATGACTCCGATCATGCCGAACTAGCGACTTTTGGACAGGCCTAAAAAAACATTTTAGAACCATTTTCACAAAAAAAGCTCAGATATTTTTATTTTCATTTTCGTGACACAAAAACAGTGACTCCGGTCATGCCGAACTAGCGAGCAAAACATTTTAGAACCATTTTCAAAAAAAAGTTGCAGATTTTTTTTCATTTTCGTGACACAAAAACAGTGATCCGGTCATGCCGAACTAGCGACATTCTGGACAGGCCTAAAAAACATTTTAAAACCATTTTCACAAAAATTGCAGATTTCTATTTTTGTCACCAAAACGATGACTCCGATCATGCCGAACTAGCGACATTTTGGACAGGCCTAAAAAAACATTTTAGAACCATTTTCACAAAAAAAGCTCAGATATTTTTATTTTCATTTTCGTGACACAAAAACAGTGACTCCGGTCATGCCGAACTAGCGAAAAACATTTTAGAACCATTTTCAAAAAAAGCTGCAGATATTTTTTTCTTCATTTTTTGACACAAAAACAGTGACCCCGGTCATGCCGAACTAGCGACATTCTGGACAGGCCTAAAAAACATTTTAAAACCATTTTCACAAAAATTGCAGATTTTTTTTTCATTTTCGTGACACAAAAACAGTTACTCCGGTCATGCCAAACTAGCGACTTTCTGGACAGGCCTAAAAAAACATTTTAAAACCATTTTCATAAAAATTGCAGATTTCTATTTTTGTCACCAAAAACGATGACTCCGATCATGCCGAACTAGCGACATTTTGGACAGGCCTAAAAAAACATTTTTAGAACCATTTTCACAAAAAAGCTCAGATTTTTTTATTTTCATTTTCGTGACACAAAAACAGTGACCCCGGTTATGCCGAACTAGCGACATTCTGGACAGGCCTAAAAACACATTTTAAAACCATTTTCATAAAAAATTGCAGATTTCTATTTTTGTCCCTAAAAACGATGACTCCGATCATGCCGAAATAGCGACATTCTGGACAGGCCAAAACATTTTTTAAACCATTTTCACAAAAATTGCAGATTTTTTTTTTCATTGTCACACAAAAACAGTGACTCCGATCATGCCAAACTAGCGACTTTCTGGACAGGCCTAAAAAAACATTTTAAAACCACTTTCACAAAAATTGCAGATTTCTATTTTTGTCACCTAAAAACGATGACTCCGATCATGCCGAACTAGCGACATTTTGGACAGGCCCTAAAAAAACATTTTAGAACCATTTTCACAAAAAAAGCTCAGATATTTTTATTTTCATTTTCGTGACACAAAAACAGTGACTCGGTCATGCCGAACTAGCGCAAAAACATTTTAGAACCATTTTCAAAAAAAAGCTCAGATATTTTTTTCTTCATTTTTGACACAAAAACAGTGACCCCGGTCATGCCGAACTAGCGACATTCTGGACAGGCCTAAAAAACATTTTAAAACCATTTTCACAAAAAATTGCAGATTTTTTATTTTTGTCACCAAAAACGATGACTCCGATCATGCCGAACTAGCGACATTCTGGACAGGCCTAAAAAAATTTTTAAAACCATTTTCACAAAAATTGCAGATTTTTTTTATTTTGTGACACAAAAACAGTGACTCCGGTCATGCCGAACTAGCGACATTCTGGACAGGCCTAAAAAAACATTTTAGAACCATTTTCACAAAAAATTGCAGCATTTTTATTTTCATGTCACCAAAAACGATGACTCCGGTCATGCCGAACTAGCGGGACAGGCCAAAAAAACATTTTTAGAACCATTTTCACAAAAAAGCTCAGATATTTTTTTTTCATTTTCGTGACACAAAAACAGTGACTCCGGTCATGCCGAACTAAGCGACATTCTGGACAGGCCTAAAAAACATTTTAAAACCATTTTCACCAAAAATTGCAGATTTCTATTTTTGTCACCAAAAAGCGATGACTCCGATCATGCCGAACTAGCGACATTCTGGACAGGCCTAAAAAAACATTTTAAAACCATTTTCACAAAAAATTGCAGATATTTTTATTTTCATTTTCGTGACACAAAAACAGTGACTCCGGTCATGCCGAACTAGCGAATCAAAAACATTTTAGAACCATTTTCAAAAAAAGCTCAGATATTTTTCATTTTGTGACACAAAAACAGTGACCCCGGTATGCCGAACTAGCGACATTCTGGACAGGCCTAAAAACACATTTTAAAACCATTTTCATAAAAAATTGCAGATTTCTTTATTTTTGTCCCTAAAACGGTGACTCGATCATGCCGAACTAGCGACATTCTGGACAGGCCTAAAAAACATTTTTTGAACCATTTTCACAAAAATTGCAGATTTTTTTTTCATTTTCGTGACACAAAAACAGTGACTCCGGTCATGCCGAACTAGCGACATTCTGGACAGGCCTAAAAAAACATTTTAGAACCATTTTCACAAAAAAAGCTCAGATATTTTTATTTTCATTTTCGTGACACAAAAACAGTGACTCCGGTCATGCCGGAAATAGCAACTGGAAAAACATTTTAGAACCATTTTCAAAAAAAGCTCAGATTTTTTTTTCATTTTGTGACACAAAACAGTTACTCCGGTCATGCCGAACTAGCGACTTTCTGGACAGGCCTAAAAACATTTTAAAACCATTTTCACCAAAAATTGTAGATTTCTATTTTTGTCACCAAAAACGATGACTCCGATCATGCCGAACTAGCTGACATTTTGGACAGGCCTAAAAACATTTTAGAACCATTTTCACAAAAAAAGCTCAGATTTTTTTATTTTCATTTTCGTGACACAAAAACAGTGACCCGGTTATGCCGAACTAAGCGACATTCTGGACAGGCCTAAAAAACATTTTAAAACCATTTTCATAAAAAATTGCAGATTTCTATTTTTGTCCCTAAAAACGATGACTCCGATCATGCCGAAAAAGCGACATTCTGGACAGGCCACATTTTTTTTTAACCATTTTCACAAAAATTGCAGATTTTTTTTTTCATTTTCGTGACACAAAAACAGTGACTCCGGGTCATGCCGAACTAGCGACATTCTGGACAGGCCTAAAAAACATTTTAAAACCATTTTCACCAAAAATTGCAGATTTCTATTTTTGTCACCAAAAGGATGACTCCGATCATGCCGAACTAGCGACATTTTGGACAGGCCTAAAAAAACATTTTAGAACCATTTTCACAAAAAAGCTCAGATATTTTTATTTTCATTTTCGTGACACAAAAACAGTGACTCGGTCATGCCGAACTAGCGAAAAACATTTTAGAACCATTTTCAAAAAAAAGCTCAGATATTTTTTTTTCATTTTGTGACACAAAAACAGTGACTCCGGTCATGCCGAACTAGCGACATTCTGGACAGGCCTAAAAACACATTTTAACACCATTTTCACCAAAAATTGCAGATTTCTATTTTTGTCACCAAAAGCGATGACTCCGATCATGCCGAACTAGCGACATTTTGGACAGGCCTAAAAAAACATTTTAGAACCATTTTCACAAAAAGCTTGCAGATATTTTTATTTTCATTTTCGTGACACAAAAACAGTGACTCCGGTCATGCCGAACTAGCGAAAAACATTTTAGAACCATTTTCAAAAAAAAGCTCAGATATTTTTTTCTTCATTTTTGACACAAAAACAGTGACCCCGGTCATGCCGAACTAGCGACATTCTGGACAGGCCTAAAAACATTTTAAAACCGTTTTCACAAAAATTGCAGAATTTTTTTCATTTTCGTGACACAAAAACAGTGACTCCGTGCCGAACAGCGACTTCTGGACAGGCCTAAAAAAACATTTTAAAACCATTTTCACAAAAAATTGCAGATTTCTATTTTTGT